>NC_136369.1:19400000-19705000 GCF_037039965.1 Doryrhamphus excisus
AGCTCCTGGTGGTCGGGCCCGGCCCGAATAAGTCACACGGGATATGAACACCGTCCACGGGCGGAGCCTCCATCAGAAGGACTCGGGCCCCCGTGCGGCACCGGGCAAAGCGGTCACCTGTACGCCACAACTCCGGCGCTGGGCTCTTCCCTCTTCGCTCGCCGCTACTGAGGGAATCCTTGTTAGTTTCTTTTCCTCCGCTTAGTAATATGCTTAAATTCAGCGGGTCGTCTCGTCTGATCTGAGGTCGCAGTCGGACGCTGTCGCGGCGGTGGCTCCACCGGGGAGGGGTTGGAGGCTCACCTGAGCATGAAGGGTGGCCGTCGCCGGAGGACGGCGGAGGGGTCAACAAGGACGTTTCCGGGGACCGACGGCTACGGGCGCGCCGCCTTTGGAGCCCGAGCCCCGCCCGGACCTCTCCGCTGTGGGCCGCCTCCCCATGCTCGGGCGGGTAGACCCACCAGCATAAGGGTCCGGTGCATTGTGTGTCAAGAGCGACCTGCTCTTCGGCAACCAAATCTGGTTCTTGGGACATGGACCCGGACGCCTCCCTGGTGAGGTGTTCTGGGCATGCCCAGCCGGGAAAAAAGCCCCGGGGCAGACCTTGGAGGGATTATGTCTGTCAGCTAGCCTGGGAACACCTTGGTGTCCTGGAGCTGGAGGAGGTGGCCGGGGACCGAGAAGTCTGGGCTTCCCGACTTAGACTGCCCCCCCCGCGACCTGGACCCGCATAAGCGGAGGAAAATGGATGGATGGATATGATTCTAAGTAAAACACATCTGGAGATATCCTGGGATTTGATTCTAACATTAACATTATTAGAGCCCTCTAGACAGGAAATAACACCCCTATAGTAACCTTTACACTCATATTACCCAATGTAGTAATGTAGTAGTGGCTAAGATTTGTCTAGATCCTTACTTTTTTCGTACTTTGGAGGGAGGCCACCAATATGATAAGTGAATTTCGGCAAAGTAGCATGTAGCATGTATTCCTTACTTAATTATAATTAAATCATCTAAATACAAGACATTTTAAGCTTGGGAGTCTTAAAAGAGGTCGCTAGTAGTGTAGTGGTTCACAATGGTTTTGACCTCAAAGGCCTTGGTTCCAGACCCAACAGTGATAAGTGAATTTCCGCAAAGTAGCATTCCTTATAAATGGAATATTTTCATAGTTAGAGCATGGGAAACCTGTTTACAATCTTCTAAATACAGTTTTTTTAACATTATTAATTTAACATTATCAATTATGAAAGCTTGGATTAGCCTATTTCACTCCAATGCTAGGATTAAGTGGTTTTATTCATGCATTTTACGGTAATGTTTATACTCTAAAATTGTATTTCTTACTTAATTATAATTAAATCATCTAAACAAAAGACATTTTAAGCTTGGGAGTCTTAAAAGAGGTCGCTGGTAGTGTAGTGGTTCACAGTGGTTTTGACCTCAAAGGCCTTGGTTCCAGACCCAACAGTGATAAGTGAATTTCCGCAAAGTAGCATTCCTTATAAATTGAATATTTTCATAGTTAGAGCATGGGAAACTTGTTTACGACCTTCTTAAATACAGTTTTTTAACATTATTAATTTAACATGATCAATTATAAAAGCTTGGATTAGCCTATTTCACTCCAATGCTAGGATTAAGTGTTTTTATTTATGCATTTTACCGTAATATTTATACTCTAAAATTGTATTTCTTACTTAATTAGAATTAAATCATCTAAATACAAGACATTTTAAGCTTGGGAGACTTAAAAGAGGTCACTGGTAGTGTAGTGGTTCACAGTGGTTTTGACCTCAAAGGCTTTGGTTCCAGACCCGACAGTGATAAGTGAATTTCTGCAAAGTAGCATTACTTATAAATGGAATATTTTCATAGTTAGAGCATGGGAAACTTGTTTACGACCTTCTTAAATACAGTTTTTAACATTATTAATTTAACATTATCAATTATAAAAGCTTGGATTAGCCTATTTCACACCAATGCTAGGATTAAGTGGTTTTATTTATGCATTTTACGGTAATGTTTATACTCTAAAATTGTATTTCTTACTTAATTATAATTAAATCATCTAAATACAAGACATTTTAAGCTTGGGAGTCTTAAAAGAGGTCGCTAGTAGTGTAGTGGTTCACAATGGTTTTGACCTCAAAAGCCTTGGTTCCAGACCCGACAGTGATAAGTGAATTTCTGCAAAGTAGCATTACTTATAAATGGAATATTTTCATAGTTAGAGCATGGGAAACTTGTTTACGACCTTCTTAAATACAGTTTTTAACATTATTAATTTAACATTATCAATTATAAAAGCTTGGATTAGCCTATTTCACCCCAGTGCTCGGATTAAGTGTTTTTATTTATGCATTTTACCGTAATATTTATACTCTAAAATTGTATTTCTTACTTAATTATAATTAAATCATCTAAATACAAGACATTTTAAGCCTGGGAGTCTTAAAAGAGGTCACTGGTAGTGTAGTGGTTCACAGTGGTTTTGACCTCAGGGGCTTTGGTTCCAGACCCGACAGTGATAAGTGAATTTCCGCAAAGTAGCATTACTTATAAATGGAATATTTTCATAGTTAAGAGCATGGGAAACCTGTTTACAACCTTCTTATATGCAGTTTTTAACATTATTAGAGCCCTCTAGATATGAAATAACACCCCTATAGTAACCTTTACACTCATATTACCCAATGTAGTAATGTAGTAGTGGCTAATATTTGTCTAGATCCTTACTTTTTTTGTACTTTGGAGTCAGGCCACTTGAAATGTAGTAGTTCACATTGCTCAAAAAGTACCGGGAGCGTTTAAGTCAATCATGCCACCAACGACAACGCCCCCTGCGAGTCGACTGTCAAGGGTTTATCATTAACAGCGCCTGTGAATCCCCCACATCGGCAGGCAGCGGGCACCAGTGGGGCCACACGTCCAGACGAGGTTTATTTAGCTAAGCCCCCGAGTCTCCCACACATAGGGACCTGGAACTGCCATGGAATTCATTACTCTGGGACGTTAACGGGCCACTGGTGTGTTTGGAATACTTTCAGCAGCCTTTGATATTGTGGTCTCTGTTTGGGTTCAGTCACAGAGGCCACGGTCGGACTGCAGCCGCCAGTCTGATAGATCATCTGTACGTTCATGTGGTGTTGAAGAAAATCCAATTATTAGTCAAATACGTGTAAACACCTGATGGGCAAACGATCATCCTCCATTACAAATAAATGGGACATTTTTCCACTAGGGAATACACCCTGGACTGGTGGCCAGCCAATCACAGGGCACATATAGACAAACAACCATTCACACTCACATTCATACCTATGGACAATTTGGAGTGGCTAATTAACCTAGCATGTTTTTGGAATGTGGGAGGAAACGGAATACCCGGAGAAAACCCACGCATGCATGGGGAGAACATGCAAAGATGGCCGAAGGTGGAATTGGTTATTGGTTATTTGAACATTTAATATTGGTTTGAATATTGGTTATTTTGAACACAATTAAACACGTAAAAATGAAAAATCTGTGCTGTGCCTGGTAGAGTTAATAATAATAATAATAATAATGACTATGATGATGACGATTAATAATAATTATTATTATTACATAATATTATTATTTTATAACATATATTACATATATAATATATAAATATATATATTATGATATATGTAATATATTTTTATATAATATATTTTATATATAATAATAAATACATTATTTTTCTTATGATATATATAATATATTAATACAATATATTAATATAACATAACATAAAATAACATAATATAATATAATATAAGGATGATGATGATGACGATGATGATAATAATAATAATTATTATATAATATTATTATTTTATAATATATATTATATATATAATATATAAATATATATATAATGATATATGTAATATATTATTATATATAATAATATATATTTTATATATAATAATAATTATTATTATTATTGATATTCATTCATTCATTCATTTTCTACCACTTTTTCTCACGAGGGTCGCAGGGGGTGCTGGAGCCTATCCCATTATTATTGATATGATTATATAATATAATAATAATATATAATATAATAATATATAAATATTACAATAATACAAAAAGTATTATTCTTATTACTATTATATATGTATATATAATATAATATATAATAATATATAATATAATAATAAATTATTAATTAATATATAATACAATAATAATTATTATTATTATTATTATCATTATCATTATTATTATTACCTGGAGAAAACCCATGCAATCACTGGGAGAACATGCAAACTCCACACAGGTTGGGATTGAACTCGGTAGGGATTGGTAGGGATTATTGTTATTCAAACCTGCAATAAAAGCCTGTTGTTCCAGCGATCAAGTCTGGTGCTTGTGTGTATCACCAAACAGTAACCAAATGCATCCATATTTTTTGCTAGTGGCGATTACTGCACTTAGTAACGTTACGTGTGTGAAAGGCACAAAGTTAGCTCTATAGAAAAGCAAAGCGCTCATAGCGGAGCAGCGTTGTGACGTTGTTCCTTCTCAGCCTCCACTTCCAAACTGTTCCATTTAACCGCAAAAGAGCTCAGCGGTGCTGTCAGCAAAAAACAGGCACGCCTCAAGCAGCATTGTAAAGCAACTTCAAATAATTCCGCCACAACAAGACAACATTTGTGCGTCGGCAGAACACTGCCTGTAGCCGCTTGGCAACAACAAGAAACACTTCATAATAAAAGCAATAAAGGCAACACTTTCTTCCCTGCCTCTGTGTGTTACAATCAGCAAATAAATAATAAAGCACTTTTTTATTCCCCCTTTTATGACACTATTTCTGGCACAAGTGGAGTGCCAGCCTTGAAGAATAAGCCATTAATAACGGAACCGAGATGTTTGGCAGCGTCACTTTTCTTCTTCTTTCCTTCAAAGCAGCTACTGTGACTTTTAGGTACACTAGAGGAAAGTACGTGTACACAATACCTACATCTACTGTACTGTATATGCGAACTGAAATACATCCCGTAGGCAGTACTCATGCTTAGCTAGATGTTTAAACAATATTAGCAAGACAAAATATAATAATAATAATAATTGATCCCAGTTCATGAATAATAGAAAAAAGGAATTATTGCGCCATCATCATTAAGATCCGACCCCACGATTTCAAACAACCATTCACACTCACATTCATACCTATGGACAATTTGGAGTCGCTAATTAACCTAGCATGTTTTTGGAATGTGGGAGGAAACCGGAGTACCCGGAAAAAACCCACGCATGCACGGGGAGAACATGCAAAGATGGCCGAAGGTGGAATTGGTTATTGGTTATTTGAACATTTAATATTGGTTTGAATATTGGTTATTTTGAACACAATTAAACACGTAAAAATGAAAAATCTGTGCTGTGCTGTGTTATTAATAATAATAATAACAATAATAATAATAATAATAATAATAATAATAATAATAATAATAACAATAATAATAATAATAATAATAATGACTATGATGATGACGATTAATAATCATTATTATTATTACATAATATTATTATTTTATAATATATATTACATATATAATATATAAATATATATATTATGATATATGTAATATATTTTTATATAATATATTTTATATATAATATATATATTTATATATAATAATAAATACATTATTGCATGCACAGGGAAAACATGCAAACTCCACACAGAGATGGCCGAGGGTGGAATTGAACTGGGGTCTCATAACTGTGAGGCCTGCATGCTAACCACTCAACGGCCGTGCAACCCTTTTTTGTTATTATTGTTATTATTATTCATTCATTCATTTTCTACCGCTTATCCTCACAAGGGTCGTGGGGGTGCTGGAGCCTATCCCAGCTGTCTTGGGGCGAGATAGACAAACAACCATTCACACTCACATTCATACCTATGGACAATTTGGAGTGGCTAATTAACCTAGCATGTTTTTGGAATGTGGGAGGAAACCGGAGTACCCGGAGAAAACCCACGTATGTACGGGGAGAACATTCAAACTCCACACAGAGCTGTGAGCGCTAACCACTCGCGCCCTAACCACTCGACATTTTTACCTCCAAAGCCGGAAAATTGCCGGGATGACTTTTCCTGTGTTTTCTGCATTGGTGCTTTTCACACAGAAAAGCCAGAAGAAAACACGTTTTTAAGAAAGGTACCGTCCTGCCATTGTTACAATTCTGATACTAACTCTAAAGGCGGAATATTGGCGGGAACACTTCACCCTGTCTGCTTTCCATGTGTAAAAGGGGCAAAACATATGTAGCATGAAAGGGACTGCAGGAAACACTTTTCCCTTTAAAACAGGAAAATTGCGGGGTTGGTTTTGTCCCCTTCATTTAGCGTCGGTGCCGTTCACACAGAACAGTGACAAAGCAAAAAGCCGGCATTTGAGGGTATATTGGGGGAATATTGAGGGAATATTGGCGGGACCACTTCACCCTGCCTGCTTTCCATGTGTAAAAGGGGCAAAACATATGCAGGATGAAAGGGGCTGCAGGAAACACACTGCCTGTCTTTTGCCTTCAAAACAGGAAAATTGCGGTGTTGGTTTTGTCCCCTTTATTTGGTATCAGTGCCGTTCACACAGAACAGCGACAAAGCAAAAAGCTGGCATTTGAGGGTATATTGGGGGAATATTGGTGGGACCACTTCACCCTGCCGGCTTTCCATGTGTAAAAGGGGCAAAACATATGTAGCATGAACGGGACTGCAGGAAACACACTGCCTGTCTTTTCCCTTCAAAACAGGAAAATTGCGGGGTTGGTTTTGTCCCCTTCGTTTAGTGTCAGTGCCGTTCACACAGAACAACGACAAAGAGGGTAATTTGAAAGTGGCACTGCTACTAAATGCCTTTTGTCCCACTTCATCATGCATATAAAACACAGCAAAAATAAAAATAAAAAGACAGATAAATCCCGTCTGTGTAAAAGGGGCGAATGCAAATGAAATTTCCGTACCCTGAAGGTCGGAGCGGGACAAACATGGCTCGCCAGAAGGTTTGTTTGATAAATCCATGGTAAAAAAAAAAAATATCCGTGGGACTGAAAATCGAGGTCACCAAATATAAACAAAAGTTCAAAGGAATACTTTTCTACATTCATGTCATTCCCACTAAGATGCGTTTAAGTCCAACACTGTGGAGGAAACTGCTGCTTCCTGCACCAGCTGATTAAACTCCCACCAGTCTCCACTCTCCATAAGTCACACGGCAGATGTCCTCCACCAAAGCTTTCACCACACACCTGATAAAAGGGAGACGTCCTGTGGGAAGACAGTGTCCTCCGGGTGCACACAATGGCGAGCAAGGTCGCTCCTCAAACGCACCACGGCATCAAAGATGTTGAAAATTTCCCATTGTGGACAATGTCCAGTGTGTCACCCTGTCAACAAAGGCAAAGCGTTTTGTTAGGTGGAATTCATCAAGTACAATAATACATTTTTCCGCAACCTTAATAAAAATAACGGCAAAAAAACGGTCAAGGTGACTATGCGGTTTTTTGTAGAGCAAAAAAAGGACATGGAGAGTCGGCAGAATAAAAAAGGACATATTTTTAGACAGCATTTTGGTAATGGTAATGGTTTTATTTCATTTCAACATGCATCAGATTACAATTGAGTGCATCCCATAATCAGTTCCCAGTTCCACATGTCCAAAAGGAGTAGGAAGAAGCAAAGCTTATTAAATCCTACCCCTCCATCTGGTACTTTTACAATCAGTAACTGTTACATTTGTTCACTTCCTGCTTTCCTATTTTAATTTTAATTTTAATTTTAATTTTAATTTTAATTTTAATTTTAATTTTAATTTTAATTTTAATTTTAATTTTAATTTTAATTTTAATTTTTACAAAAGCACCAGACTTGATTGCCAGGAAAACACCAGGCTTTTATTACAAGATATTGCACAGTAATCCCCTAACAGGGGAGTACTGTTGTGACCATAACATAACAGGCGGCAACCTAAATAGGTTGAATACAGCCTATTAGTTGAAAAAAATATATACACATATTTAATCAATTTGGCATTTTCAAACATAAACACGGCTAAATGAACTAATATACAAACATAAAGGCATTCATAAGACGCAAAAAACATTGCGATGATATGTGGCCACTAGGTGTCAGTAATATTACTGTAATAAGTGAGTGAGTAAGTGAGACACACAAGCACCAGACTTGATTGCCAGGGAAATCACCAGGCTTTTATTACAAGATATTGCACAGCAATTCCTAATAGGGGAGTACTGTTGCGACCATAACATAACAGGCGCCAACCTAAAATTCAAATCAGAACCTCTGACATCACTTCCTGTCTGCACACATACTTACACATATCACAATTTTAATTTTAATTTTAATTTTAATTTTAATTTTAATTTTAATTTTAATTTTAATTTTAATTTTAATTTTAATTTTAATTTTAATTTTAATTTTAATTTTAATTTTAATTTTAATTTTAATTTTAATTTTAATTTTATTGGATGACCCTTGCTGTACTGTTCTGTAGTATTAGCTAATTGGTTGTTTTTAGCCTTATGCATTATTTTAGCTGTTTGAAAATGAACTATATCAGCAAGTTGAAGTATTTGTGATTTTAGAAATAAGGAGTTAGTATGTTCTCTGGAGGCAGCATTATGAATTATCCTTACTGGCCTTTTTTGCAGTACATTTAGCGAGTGAAGATTGCTTTTATAGTTATTAGCCCATATTTCCACACAACATTCCACATTTTTGGAGTCTTGAAATGCAAAAATTTGAAACATTTAGCATTAATGTTGAAAATGTAGTAACAATGGAGGACAAAGGCATGAGTGCCCCACAAAAAAAATACTGCAAACTAGTGGCCTGGCATGCATACTACACCATTTGTAGTCCTATTGTGGGTTCCTGTCACACTACTTCTTTCATAATCTTAGCCGGGAATAACGACTGAGAGCGTTGGCGTTTGTGGGCGGCTGTGAGTGGACCCTACGCTAACGGGGGCGGGCGGCAGCCACCCAGTGATGAGTTACGTGAGATGCTTTCCAAACAGTGGGTGTAATGACCCCTGAAGCCGGGTCACCGCACGACTCCCCTCCGCCACGTCCTGCCCCGACTCCGCCCACTCCTGCCAGAAACAGCAGTTGGGCTTTTCACAATAAGACAATTCATAAAGAAGTCGCCTTCGCAGAGACAAGAGAGGGTGGACGTGACGGGGAGCCGCCGGGGTGGGGGATGGGGGTGGACAGTGATGTCATCCTTTTCGACAATACTATAGAAAGTACACTCGGACACTTGTGCGAACAGGAAGACAATGCATGATATGCTGCATGCCATTATGCCTCATTAGACCTGAGAAGAAACGCTCCAAGTTTCTTTTCCATAGTATTGTCCCTGGAGAGAAAATAATTTCTGGAATCGGAGGGGTGTGCTCGCTTTTGTCCGATACCGTACACCTAATTAATCTCAGATGAGGAAAAAAATTCAACCGTACACAACGATATTGACACAAAAAGTTATTAAATGATGAACTACCTGCATATCTACATGTATGTATTATATGATGTCATGTGTTAAAATGTGTATTAAGAACTGATCCCAGCTGCTAATGATTTAGCTTTGGGTTTGCAGGACTACAAACAAGAGTCAACCGTACTTTATTGCGGTCGTCAACCATGCTTCTTGTTTACATTTGACTGGAACGCTTTGAGGTCGGACCTCCAACTAGGATATTTCCGACTTTCCCTGCTGCTGCCTCGAATGCAGCGTAACCGTTGTTAAATTGTTCAGTTTTTTTTTCGGTGACATCACATCCCGTCGTGCGACTCATCT
The DNA here is from genome assembly GCF_037039965.1 of Doryrhamphus excisus. NCBI lineage: Eukaryota > Metazoa > Chordata > Actinopteri > Syngnathiformes > Syngnathidae > Doryrhamphus > Doryrhamphus excisus. The sequence continues at coordinate 19,409,868 of NC_136369.1, forward strand.
GCAGAAACATCTGGCGCCCGTACGTACGTATGCGGTAAACGCTAGCTAGCTTGCGCTCAATTCATAGCAGTTAAATTCCCATGTAGGGCCACATTCGGATACTTCAAGTACACGTGTTAGGGCTATACTTGTCCACCTGCAAACGCCTCATGGACACCCTGTTCTCACCACGTGCTGTCTCCAGAACCACCCCCCCCCCTCCCCCACCCACCACCACCACCACCGGGTTGACATCACCATGGAGGCACGCAGGGGCCCTCATCATCTGCTCCCAATTACACAGCTTTGCTGAAAGGACCGCCGGGAAACTGCGAGGAACAAGCGGAGCGCCGGAGAACATAGAGTGGTGACAACACTTGACCCCGTTACACTCGTCTTCACTCGCTGATGACAAAGTGTGTACGGTACCCACCGTGTTGCCGTGTTAAGGCGGTCGCCCATAGGCACCGGGTGCTTGGTCTAAGGAAATAACCGCCGGGGTCTCTAATTAGTGGGTGGTTAAAAATACTGGCATCGACAACAGTGGCTATAGCTTGATGGCGGTATCTGCAGTTGACATAACATGAGTGGACAGCGTCCAGTGGCGTTATCTTCCTCTGCATGCACTCTAAAATGCTGCTATTACACTTTTAGTGTGAACCTCTATAACGTTTTTTCTAAATATATTTTTATTAATAAATTACTTTATTTTGTGGTTGAATACAGCCTATTAGTAGAAAAAAATATATATACATATTTAAGTAATTATATATTTTCAAACATATATGTGGCTAAATGAACTAATATACAAACATAAAGGCATTCATAAGACACAAACAAAGACATTGCGATTATATGTGGCCACTAGGTGTCAGTAATATTACTGTAATGTTAAGTGAGACACACAAGCACCAGACTTGATGGCCTGGAAAACACCAGGCTTTTATTACAAGATATTGCACAGTAATTCCAAACAGGGGAGTACTGTTGCGACCATAACATAACAGGCGCCAACCTAACAAAGACATTGCGATGATATGTGGCCACTAGGTGTCAGTAATATTACTGTCATGTTAAGTGAGACACACAAGCACCAGGCTTTTATTACAAGATATTGCACAGTAATCCCTAATAGGGGAGTACTGTTGCGACCATAACATAACGGGCGCCAACCTAAAATTCAAATCGGAACCTCGGACGTGTCACTTCCTGTCTGCACACATACTTACACATATCACAATATATGATATATGATATACAATATTGTCCCCTTCGTTTGGTGTCAGTGCCGTTCACACAGAACAGCGACAAAGCAAAAAGCCGGCATTTGAGAGTATATTGGGGGAATATTGAGGGAATATTGGCGGGACCACTTCACCCTGCCTGCTTTCCATGTGTAAAAGGGGCAAAACATATGTAGCATGAAAGGGACTGCAGGAAACACACTTTCAAAACAGGAAAATTGCGGGGTTGGTTTTGTCCCCTTCATTTAGTGTCAGTGCCATTCACACAGAACAGCGACAAAGCAAAAGGCCGGCATTTGAGGGTATATTGAGGGAATATTGGTGGGACCACTTCACCCTGCCTGCTTTCCATGTGTAAAAGGGGCAAAACACAGGAAAGGAAAAGGGGCAGGAAACACACTGCCTGTCTCTTCCTTTCACAACAGGAAAATTGCAGGGTCGGTTTTGTCCCCTTCGTTTGGTGTCAGTGCCGTTCACACAGAACAGCGACAAAACAAAAATCAGGCATTTGAGGGTATATTGGGGGAATATTGAGGGAATATTGGCGGGACAACTTCACCCTGCCTGCTCTCCATGTGTAAAAGGGGCAAAACTTATGTAGCATGAAAGGGACTGCAGGAAACACACCTTCAAAACAGGAAAATTGCGGGGTTGGTTTCGTCCCCTTCGTTTGGTGTCAGTGCCGTTCACACAGAACAGCGACAAAACAAAAAGCAGGCATTTGAGGGTATATTGTGGGAATATTGAGGGAATATTGCCGGGACCACTTCACTCTGCCTGCTTTCCATGTGTAAAAGGGGCAAAACATATGTAGCATGAAAGGGACTGCAGGAAACACACTTTCAAACAGGAAAATTGCGGGGTTGGTTTTGTCCCCTTCATTTAGTGTCAGTGCCGTTCACACAGAACAGCAACAAAACAAAAAGCCGGTATTTGAGGGTATATTGGGGGAATATTGAGGGAATATTGCCGGGACCACTTCATTCTGCCTGCTTTCCATGTGTAAAAGGGGCAAAACATATGTAGCATGAAAGGGACTGCAGGAAACACACTTTCAAAACAGGAAAATTGCGGGGTTGGTTTTGTCCCCTTCGTTTGGTGTCAGTGCCGTTCACACAGAACAGCAACAAAACAAAAAGCTGGTATTTGAGGGTATATTGGGGGAATATTGAGGGAATATTGGCGGGACCACTTCACCCTGCCTGCTTTCCATGTGTAAAAGGGGCAAAACATATGTAGCATGAAAGGGGACTGCAGGAAACACACTTTCAAAACAGGAAAATTGCGGGGTTGGTTTTGTCCCCTTCATTTAGTGTCAGTGCCGTTCACACAGAACAGCAACAAAACAAAAAGCCGGTATTTGAGGATATATTGGGGGAATATTGAGGGAATATTGCCGGGACCACTTCATTCTGCCTGCTTTCCATGTGTAAAAGGGGCAAAACATATGTAGCATGAAGGGGACTATAGGAGTCGTTTCCTTTCAAAACAGGAAAATTGCAGGGTTGGTTTTGTCCCCTTGGTTTGGTGTCAGTGCCGTTCACACAGAACTGCAACAAAGCAAAACGCGCAAGCAGAGGTAGATAAGCTACTTGTTCATGTTCACCAATCTGCTCTCCACTTTCACACATGCTATATATGCTAGTTTAACGTTTAACAAGCTAGGCTACTGACACTCTGTCATGTCCAATGCTAACACACAAAGTGCTCTCCCAACATTCCCAGTCGGTCCTCCCCTGACCCAGTATGCCGCGTGCACGCATGCATGTGGATCACGGCTTGAAAAGCAACGGAACCCGATGCCAAAATAAACATCAATTAAAGCTGTCAAAAAAAAAAAAAAAACAGCTGCAGCTTTGAAAAGGAGCAGCAGGCTTCAAACGCCAGGCGTCCTTTTAAAGGGGGGCTGCCTTCCATCCACCAAAGGCCAGGCTGGAATTAGCAAGGACCAGGAAACACCAGGACACACCAGGACACACCAGGACACACCAGGATACACCAGGATACACCAGGATCACACAAATTACCCCACACACTAATGGCCTGTGGAAAGACGGTTTACGGAATTCCTACCAAAGTGATTCACTCCAAGTAGAAAGCAGGCAAAAGTACTTTTTGTCACGTCAATATATTTGTGTACTTGAGAGTCTGGGAAGGACAACAAGAGTACAAGTAGTACAAGTACAAGTTGTATTTGATGCCGTACACAATATTCATTACAGGTTTGATACCCACGGAGGACATTTTACACCTTGTTTTCAGCACGCCTGTCATAGAGGATCTTTGACTAGCTTTTTTGGCAGTACCTCCGTAAAAAACAGCAGTGTTCATCTCTATATAGAGGATCTTTGACTCGTTTCTTTGCCGAAGATATTTGACGTGTGTTTTTGCTTCAATCCTGTCATTTAGAGGATCTTTGACTTGCCGTTTCTCACAGTCGGTTCGCAGGTGCTCCTGTCGAATAGAGGATCTTTGATGAGCATTTTTGCAGCAGGTCCTTAAAAAAAGCAGAACAATCCTGTCATATAAAAGATCTTTGACTTGCCGCTTTTGACAGTTGGTTGTCAGTTGCTCCTGTCGTATAGAGGATCTTTGAGAAGCATTTTTGCAGCAGGTCCTTACAAACGCAGAACAATCCTGTCATATAGAGGATCTTTAACTTGCCAGTTTTTCACAGTCGGGTCACAGTTGCTCCTGTCAAATAGAGGATCTTTGAGAAGCAGAACAATCCTGTCATATAGAGGATCTTTGACTTGCCGTTTTTCACAGTCGGGTCACAGTTGCTCCTGTCATATAGAGGATCTTTGACTTGCGGTTTTTCACAGTCCGATCACAGTTGCTCCTATCGAATAGAGGATCTTTGAGAAGCATTTTTGCAGCAGGTCCTTACAAATGCAGAACAATCCTGTCATATAGAGGATCTTTAACTTGCCAGTTTTTCACAGTCGGGTCACAGTTGCTCCTATCAAATAGAGGATCTTTGAGATGCAGAACAATCCTGTCATATAAAGGATCTTTGACTTGCTGTTTTTCACAGTCGGGTCACAGTTGCTGCTGTCATATAGAGGATCTTTGACTTGCGGTTTTTCTCAGTCCGATCGCAGTTGCTCCTATCGAATAGAGGATCTTTGAGAAGCATTTTTGCAGCAGGTCCTTACAAACGCAGAACAATCCTGCCATATAGAGGATCTTTGACTTGCCCGTTTTTTTTTAGTCGGTTCGCAGTTGCTCCTCTCGAATAGACGATCTTTGAGCAGCATTTTTGCAGCTGGTCCTTAAAAACGCAGAACAATCCTTTCATATAGAGGATCTTTGACTTGCCCGTTTTTCACAGTCGGGTCACAGTTGCTCCTATCAAATAGAGGATCTTTGAGATGCAGAACAATCCTGTCATATAAAGGATCTTTGACTTGCTGTTTTTCACAGTCGGGTCACAGTTGCTGCTGTCATATAGAGGATCTTTGACTTGTGGTTTTTCACAGTCCGATCGCAGTTGCTCCTATCGAATAGAGGATCTTTGAGAAGCATTTTTGCTGCAGGTCCTTACAAACGCAGAACAATCCTGTCATATAGAGGATCTTTGACTTGCCCGTTTTTCACAGTCGGGTCACAGTTGCTCCTGTTGTATAGAGGATCTTTGACTTGCCGTTTTTCACAGTCGGGTCACAGTTGCTCCTCTCGAATAGAAGATCTTTGAGAAGCATTTTTGCAGCAGGTCCTTAAAAACGCAGAACAATCCTGTCATATAGAGGATCTTTGACTTGCCCGTTTTTCACAGTCGGGTCACAGTTGCTCCTATCAAATAGAGGATCTTTGAGATGCAGAACAATCCTGTCATATAAAGGATCTTTGACTTGCTGTTTTTCACAGTCGGGTCACAGTTGCTGCTGTCATATAGAGGATCTTTGACTTGCGGTTTTTCTCAGTCCGATCGCAGTTGCTCCTATCGAATAGAGGATCTTTGAGAAGCATTTTTGCAGCAGGTCCTTACAAACGCAGAACAATCCTGTCATATAGAGGATCTTTGACTTGCCCGTTTTTTTTTACAGTCGGTTCGCAGTTGCTCCTCTCGAATAGAAGATCTTTGAGCAGCATTTTTGCAGCAGGTCCTTAAAAACGCAGAACAATCCTTTCATATAGAGGATCTTTGACTTGCCCGTTTTTCACAGTCGGGTCACAGTTGCTCCTATCAAATAGAGGATCTTTGAGATGCAGAACAATCCTGTCATATAAAGGATCTTCGACTTGCTGTTTTTCACAGTTGGGTCACAGTTGCTGCTGTCATATAGAGGATCTTTGACTTGCCGTTTTTCACAGTCGGGTCACAGTTGCTCCTCTCGAATAAAAGATCTTTGAGAAGCATTTTTGCAGCAGGTCCTTACAAACGCAGAATAATCCTGTCATATAGAGGATCTTTGACTCGCCGTTTTTTACATTCGGTTCGCAGTTGCCTCTGTCATATAGAGGATCTTTGACAAGCATTTTTGCAGCAGGTCCTTACAAACGCAGAACAATCCTGCCATATAGAGGATCTTTGACTTGCCACTTTTCACAGTCGGTTCGCAGTTGCTCCTATCGAACAGAGGATCTTTGAGAAGCATTTTACAAAGTTGCATTACACAAGCATTACACAAAGTTGTCGGGGCGAATCCTTTACAGGTAAGGGAAACATGTTGCTAGCAGGGTCTGTAGCATTAGCATTAGCATTAGAAGTCCACAGATGGCTAAAACATCATCGACGTCTTGATTCGTTTTGACGGTCACCTCGTGATAAAAAATTAAATAAATTTTTAAAAATGCTTAAACAATATTAGGAAAGCAGGAAGTGAACAAATGTAACAGTTAGTGATTGTAAAAGTAGCAGATGGAGGGGTAGGATTTAATAAGCTTTGCTTCTTCCTACTCCTTTTGGACATGTGGAACTGGGAACTGATTATGGGATGCACTCAATTGGAATCTGATGCATGTTCAAAAATAATAAATCCATTACCATTACCATTACCATTACCATTACCATTACCATTACCATTACCATTACCATTACCATTACCATTACCATTACCATTACCATTACCATTACCATTACAGTCGGCATGAGTTTGCTACGTATGCTACCGTATGCTACCTATGAACTGGTACACTGTATGATAATTTTGTTGCGTTTTATTGTGAAAAATCACAGCAGCAGAAGAAAATAAACACGTTGGACTCAGCCAACAGATTTCCACGTTCTTCCCGATACGAAATAAAAAAAAGCTCGGCTCCACTTTGATGTGATGACTTTGCGGCGGAATCTTCTTTGTGAGATGTTAATCTGCCCTCGACATCGCAGATTACCCCCGCCCCCCCCCCCCCACCCCACCCCCACCTCAGACGGTCAAGGTAATTTTGACCCACTTAGTCCGTCTTTGATCCCAAACCCCTTTTAACAGATCCTCGGCACAAGAAAATGATTTTGTCAAAAACCCCGCCCCTCTTCTGACCGCCGCCGCCGCCTCTTTGCAAATCTGCCGAGCCGACGCTAAAGCCGCCTAAGAGCTGCCAGAGTCGCTGACAGCCAGCCGGAGTTGAAAGTGCCTTTAATGCTGACGATCAGTGCCAGCGACTTGCCGCTAATGGCGCCCATTTTTTTTTTTTTTTTTTCCGCTGTGAAGATGGGTGGGAACGCTGTCACTTTGCTCCGACATGGAACAACTTCTTTATTCCTTTACAAGCAAATGATTGAGTTTGCAAATGAGCCTGTTTGCTCTTGTGGTTTTCCCGCCGAGTGACTCACGACGATTCGCCGTGAGGTGACACCACCGGCGGCGGCGGCGGCGGCGGAGACGACGTCTCGTCACAAAAAGACCTGATTAAAGACGGAAAAAACACAAGAGCGTGAAGAGGTGCTTTCACTGACTCCTTAGAAGCGATGGGAAAAGCCTCTTTGCTTGGGATCTGTTCCCGTCTGCGCTAATCAGGAAAAACTTTTCCTCAGGTTCAAACTCAAATTAACCGAGACGGAAGTTAAGACAAAAGTTTGCGTTCAGAAGTCTCATCCTGTCACATGACTAAAGAGCAAAGATATGTTTTTTGGAGGGATGCTCTTCAAGGATTCCCACAGTCCTTCAAACAAGTTCAAGGATAATGTTTTTATCCCAAAACAACCAACATTCAAATATGCTAACTTTGCTAGCTTGTGGAATTACATCCACTCTCAACCGGCGCCTGCACAAAATTACGGACCTACGTATGCAACTGGAAGTCCTCGGGAGCATTTGGGAGTGGGGCCAATCACAGCTGCGTTGGCGTACGTAAAGGAACGCGGTAGGGTGGAGTAAATTAAACAGAGCGTTTGGGTCATATAGAGGATCTTTGACTTGATGTTTTTCACAGCCGGTTCGCAGTTGCTCCCGTCATTTAGAGGATCTTTGACATGCCATTTTTCACAGTCGGTTTGCAGTTGCTCCTGTCATATAGAGGATCTTTGAGAAGCATTTTTGCAGCAGGTCCTTAGAAACGCAGAACAATCTTGCAATATAGAGGATCTTTGACTTGTCGTTTTTCACAGTCATTCGCAGTTGCTCCTGTCATATAGAGGATCTTTGAGAAGTATTTTTGCAGCAGGTCCTTACAAACGCAGAACAATCCTGTCATGTAAAGGATCTTTGACTTGCCATTTTTCACAGTCAGTTTGCAGTTGCTCCTGTCATATAGAGGATCTTTGACTTGCCATTTTTCACAGTCAGTTTGCAGTTGCTCCTGTCATATAGAGGATCTTTGACTTGCCGTTTTTCGCAGTCGAGTTGCAGTTGCTCCTGTCATATAGAGGATCTTTGAGAAGCATTTTTGCAGCAGGTCCTTAGAAACGCAGAACAATCTTGCAATATAGAGGATCTTTGACTTGTCGTTTTTCACAGTCATTCGCAGTTGCTCCTGTCATATAGAGGATCTTTGAGAAGTATTTTTGCAGCAGGTCCTTACAAACGCAGAACAATCCTGTCATGTAAAGGATCTTTGACTTGCCATTTTTCACAGTCAGTTTGCAGTTGCTCCTGTCATATAGAGGATCTTTGACTTGCCATTTTTCACAGTCAGTTTGCAGTTGCTCCTGTCATATAGAGGATCTTTGACTTGCCGTTTTTCGCAGTCGAGTTGCAGTTGCTCCTGTCATATAGAGGATCTTTGAGAAGCATTTTTGCAGCAGGTCCTTAGAAACGCAGAACAATCTTGCAATATAGAGGATCTTTGACTTGTCGTTTTTCACAGTCATTCGCAGTTGCTCCTGTCATATAGAGGATCTTTGAGAAGTATTTTTGCAGCAGGTCCTTACAAACGCAGAACAATCCTGTCATGTAAAGGATCTTTGACTTGCCATTTTTCACAGTCAGTTTGCAGTTGCTCCTGTCATATAGAGGATCTTTGACTTGCCGTTTTTCGCAGTCGAGTTGCAGTTGCTCCTGTCATATAGAGGATCTTTGACTTGCCGTTTTTCACAGTCGATTTGCAGTTGCTCCTGTCATATAGAGGATCTTTGAGAAGCATTTTTGCAGCAGGTCCGTACAAACGCAGAACACTACTGTCATGTAAAGGATCTTTGACTTGCCATTTTTCACAGTCAGTTTGCAGTTGCTCCTGTCATATAGAGGATCTTTGACTTGCCATTTTTCACAGTCAGTTTGCAGTTGCTCCTGTCATATAGAGGATCTTTGACTTGCCGTTTTTCACAGTCGGTTCGCAGTTGCTCCTGTCATATAGAGGATCTTTGACTTGCCGTTTTTCACAGTCGGTTCGCAGTTGCTCCTGTCATATAGAGGATCTTTCACTTGTCGTTTTTCACAGTCGGTTCGCAGTTGCTCCTGTCATATAGAGGATCTTTGACTTGTCGTTTTTCACAGTCGGTTCGCAGTTGTTCCTGTCATATAGAGGATCTTTGACTTGCCATTTTTCACTGTCAGGTCCGCAGTTGCTCCCGTCATATAGAGGATCTTTGGCTTGCCGTTTTTCACAGTCGGTTTGCAGTTGCTCCTGTTATATAAAGGATCTTTGACTTGCCATTTTTCACTGTCAGGTCCGCAGTTGCTCCTGTCATATAGAGGATCTTTGGCTTGCCGTTTTTCACAGTCTGTTTGCAGTTGCTCCTGTCATATAGAGGATCTTTGAGAAGCATTTTTGCAGCAGGTCCTTACAAAAGCAGAACAATCCTGTCATAGAGAGGATCTTTGACTTGCTGTTTTTCACAGTCAGGTCACAGTTGCTCCTGTCGAATAGAGGATCTTTGAGAAGCATTTTGCCAGTAGTTGTGAAAAAGCACATTGCACTCCCGCCGTACGTCCAATAAAGCGAAATGAACAGCAAATTGTCTCCTAAGCGAGGCTTTTAGCTTCCACCGGCCAACAATAAATAAAGAAAGACATCATAAAAAGTCTGCACATTTTTCCTCTGGGTCACATTTGCACATTTGTAGCTAATGAAAAACAATTTGCAGTACGCTTTGGAAAGAAGCCCTAACGATAATTAATTGATTCCTTGCGCTCTCTCAGTGGCAATTACTGCTCTTCTTCTTTGGGAGAAATGAAAGCCGGTGCCAACATGCGCCGCCGCATTAATAGCATAACCTTCATTTGGACTCCAAGCGGAATATGTGATGCCGCGCCGCAGGAGAGCGCTAATTTGCAACAAAAAAAAAAAAAAAGTAAAAATGTGTTGACATGTTATTAATGAAGTCCTTGGCCTTGTTATTCCCGTTTTGGTGAGAGTGAGAAACCAGGAGACAAAAGACTTTAGCCTACTTCCCTTCCATGTTGGGAGCGGGATAGCAGCGTGAATACGTGTCCATTCAACGTCAACAGAAGGAAGAAAAACAGTTTTATGCTAATGTCAAGCTTAATTGGCATTGGAAGAAATTGCTGTGGCATACTGAGGAGCTACAAGATTAGCCAGAAGAGAAAGAACAAGATAAAGTCTTCAAAAGGCCCATTTCAGAGGAATTATAGCTTCCTTTGAACATCATCCAACTTTTAAATACATTAAAAGCCTGTTGGCATACATGGAAATGAAGCAGAATTCACGCTGAATCAGACCGAGGGTGTGAGGATAAAGTGTTGGGGAAACATGTCCCAAAGAGAGACGTGGGCTGAGGGTGCGGGGATGGGGATGGGGAGGGGGAGGGGGAAGTGGGGGGGGGGGGAAATCTCCCAAAAGCCGGACCGTTCGGCTCCCTTTCTTCTTTGTGTCCTCGCTGCCTCGGGCCAAGTGGCTTAACTGGGATGAAAAGAACAACAGCTTGGAGCTAGCTTGGCAGCGCAACCCCGGGACCGTCCGGAGTGCCAGAGATGGAGCTTTGTGTGTCGCCGCCGTGACAAAAAAAGCCTGTTGAGCACCGGAGCAGGTCCAGGACGGGTCCAGGACGGGTCCAGGACGGGTCCAGGACGGGTCCAGGACGGGCCCGGATGCAGGAATGTTTTTGCCTCTTTGAGAAGCATTTTTGCAGCAGGTCCTAACAAACGCACAACAATCCTGTCATATAGAGGATCTTTGACTTGCTGTTTTTCACAGTCGGGTCGCAGTTGCTCCTGTCAAATAGAGGATCTTTAACCTGCCGTTTTAATATATTGAGGATCTTTGACTTGACGTTTTTCACAGTCGGTTCGCAGTTGCTCCTGTCAAATAGAGGATCTTTGAGAAGCAGAACAATTCTGTCATATAGAGGATCTTTGAGAAGCAGAATAATCCTGTCATATAGAGGATCTTTGACTTGCCATTTTAATATATCGAGGATCTTTGACTTGACGTTTTTCACAGTCGGTTCGCAGTTGCTCCTGTCATATAGAGGATCTTTGACTTGCCATTTTTCACAGTCGGTTCGCAGTTGCTCCTGTCATATAGAGGATCTTTGACTTGCCATTTTTCACAGTCGGTTCGCAGTTGCTCCTGTCATATAGAGGATCTTTGAGAAGCATTTTTGCAGCAGGTCCTTACAAACACAAAACAATCCTGTCATATAGAGGATCTTTGACTTGCCGTTTTTCACAGTCGGTTCGCAGTTGCTCCTGTCATATAGAGGATCTTTGAGAAGCATTTTTGCAGCAGGTCCTAACAAACGCAGAACAATCCTGTCATATAGAGGATCTTTGACTTGCTGTTTTTGATAGTTGGGTCGCAGTTGCTCCTGTCATATAGAGGATCTTTGAGTTGCCGTTTTAATATATAGAGGATCTTTGACTTGCCGTTTTTCGCAGTCGGTTCACAGTTGCTCCTGTCATGTAGAGGATCTTTAAATAATAATAATAATAATTCTTATTATTATATTATATTATATTATATTATATTATATTATATTATATTATATTATATTATATTATATTATATTATATTATATTATATTATATTATATTATATTATATTATATTATATATTAATAATAATAATAATTATAATAATAATTATTATTATTATTATTATTAATGTGACACGTTAATATACGTGTCACATTGTATGTAAATGGAGCATTGTTGCTTTTTGGAGTTGTTTTCAGGAATCTTTACAGGCGGAATAAATGTTTCCCATTACGTGGATGTGTCTTTTTATCTGTTTTTATATCTTTAGAATGCACAGAAAAAGGGGCAACATTCGCCCAAAAGTGCAGATGCTAGTTTAGCTTAATGGCTGAATGAAAAGCAAACAAATAATAGATCAGAGGCGGAAGGAGGTTTTTCCTTGATGACTCTGAGGTTTTGCAGATTGCATGGCGGGCCGCATCCAATCCTGTCCCGGGACTGTGGCCCACAGTCTGCAGGTTGAACACCCCTCTCAGAAGGTGGAAGAACCTTTTTTTTAAGACTTTTTCAGTCTGCTCTCCTTTGATCTGCGAGGGAACGTCCCGCGTCCTCCACGCCTGTGAACTTGTGCAGCTTAGCACCCACCTTGGTCCTGTGAGCGTACTCCTTTTTTTCTTCTTCTTCTCCTTCTAACCTTTTGATCTAAATCTTCTTAAGTTGAAATGAAGAACTTCATCCTCTTGAGGATCCACCTCTTTCATGTCGCTGCTCGTCTGGAGATGTAAATCCTCCTGAGAGGCGTCGTGACTTGACCAACGCGCGCAGCTTAGAGGCTGGACGTTGGCTTCCATTGTTGTTCTGCCGCCCGTCAAAAGTCCATTTCTGACATCGTTGCTGGATGTTTCTATTTCATCTCAAGTTCCGGTAAAGGAGATGTGACTCCGTGCACTTTGGACCTCTTGAGTGTCAATTCACGCCTACGTGAAATATTCCATACACTCCGGTGGCCGCCATGTTGTGTAGATGGGCGTTTACCTGCTGGCTGGATGCTAGGACTCCTTCCATGGTGCAAATTGTTATCTTCTTTGCTCCACCATTTTCAACTTGTGGGTCTTCATGACGTCCTGAAGGTTCTTCCTCACGGACGTGATATCGCCACTGACCCACGCCTTGCTACATGAGAAAAAAAAACATGGCCGTTACGATGGATTTTACAGGCATACATTGAAATAGTTCAATACATTGACATCAGGGGTATTGGATTATGCTGATCCCTCGTTTATCACGGGTAATTGGTGCCAAATGTGACAGTGATAAGTGAATTTCTATAAAGTAGAACTAGGAATAAAGCATAAGAAACCTATTTCCGATGACCTTCTTGAAAATTATTACTCATTCTTCATAAGTTCCATAAATGTATGTGCTATAGTCATTCGTTCATTGGTTGCTCGGTAACTACTCAAAATGTATGTAACTACTCTACTCATTAGTTCCTCATTGGATTTTCTTGAGTTCTTTTCTTTCAAGTACTGTAAATGTATGTGCTTTAGTTCCTTGGTAACTACTCTACTCATTAGCTCCTCAGTAACTACTCTAAATGTATGTGCCTTTGTTCCTCAATAAGTACTTTCGTCGTTCGTTCTAGTAGTTAGTTCAGTAACTACTCTAAATGTATGTACTTTAGGCATTCGTTCCTCATTAGTTGCTCAGTAACTACTCTAAATGTATGTGCCTTTACTCGTCGGTAACTACTCTATTCATTAGTTCCTCATTAGTTCCTCATTGGTTCTTCTTTAGTTCCTCAGTAACTACTCTAAATGTATGTGCCTTCACTCGTCGGTAACTACTCTATTCATTAGTTCCTCATTAGTTCCTCATTGGCGCTTCTTTAGTTCCTCAGTAACTACTCTAAATGTATGTGCCTTAATTCCTCAGTAAGTACTGTAGTCGTTAGTTCTTCATTAGTTCCTCAGTAACTACTCTCAATGTATGTGCCTTAGTTCTTCAGTAAGTACTGTAGTTGTTAGTTCCTCATTAGTTCCTCAGTAACTACTCTAAATGTATGTGCCTTAGTTCCTCAGTAAGTACTTTAGTCATTCATTCTAGTAGTTGGTTCAGTAACTACTCTAAATGTATGTACTTTAGTCATTCGTTCCTCATGAGTTGCTCAGTAACTACTCAAAATGTATGTGCCTTCGCTCGTCGGTAACTACTCTACTCAGTTCCTCATTGGTTCTTCTTTAGTTCCTCACTAACTTCTGTAAATGTATGTGCTTTAGTTCCTCAGTAACTACTCTACTCGTTTAGTTCCTCAGTAACTACTGTAAATGTATGTGCTTTAGTTCCTCTGTAACTACTCTACTTGTTAGTTTCTCAAGAGTTCTTCATCAATTCCTCGGTAACTACTCTAAATTTATGAGCCTTAGTCATTAATTCCTCATTAGTTCCTCTGTAACTACTCTACTTGTTAGTTTGTCGTGAGCTCTTCATTAATTCATCGGTAACTACTCTAAATTTATGAGCCTTAGTCATTAATTCCTCATTATTTCATTAGCTCCTTGGTAACTACTCCTCTGGAGTTCTTCATTAGTTCCTCGGTAACTAATCTACTCATTAGTTCATTAGTTCCTCCGTAACTACTCTAACTGTATGCACCATAGTTCTTCAGTAACTCTTCTATGTTAGTTCAACATTAGTTCCTCGGTAACTACTCTAAATGTATGTGCCTTCGTTGTTAATTTGTCATTATTTCATTAGTTCCTCTGTAACTACTCTACTCATTAGTTTATTAGTTCCTCTGTCACTACTCTACTCATTAGTTCCTCTGTAACTACTCTACTCATTAGTTTATTAGTTCCCCTGTAACTACTCTACTTGTTAGTTCCTCCGTAGTTCTTCATTAGTTCCTCTGTAACTACTCTAAATTGATGTGCCTTCGTTGTTAAGTCCTCATTAGTTCTGCTACTACTGTATTATTGTGTACCTTATTAAAAAGTGATAATAATAATAAGAGAAAATGCGGTGGATGTGCTTTGTGCTCTGTAAAAGTATATTTTAGAAGCTTTGATGAAATTGAAGCTGGTAAAAAATAGAATATTCATTCATTTGGAATTTCCGAGTTAGGTTCCTTTACTTTGTGCATATGCTCTTTTTACGTGTGAACGCGGCCTCAAAACATCTTGTGCAAAGTTGGGAATGCGGTCCAGTTTGATGACGGCTCTGGAGAGAGAGCGAGCGAGTGAGCGAGCGAGAGAGAGAGAGAGAGAGCATCACACGCATTCCAAAGCGTTTGGATCAGCCTGACAAGAGTCGAAGTGCGTTTGAAACAAATCTCTCTGATAAGTTTCCACGAGAAGAGGAGCTTGCAGCATCTGAGTTCAAGTTCCATCCCGCCTCCTCTGATGCGCCGCTCAAAGTAATTCCGTGTGAAAGACTCTCGGAATTAACTTCAGAGCCTCCTCAGAGTAAACAATAATAGGAAACAATATTTGATCAGAGGAACATCAGAGAGCTGGCAGGCTTTGTGCTGCTGGAGGATGCAGACTTCAAATGCAGATGGCTTTAATTGACAGGCCGCTTCATCTTCAAACTGCCGTCGACGATCTCGCTCTTCGGCAGCATCATAATGACATCAATAATAAATAAAACATATGAAAGCGGCCGAGAAAGGCCGTTATCAGAGCCTACACGGCTCACTGTGATCCGGTCGCTCTCCATTCCACGCCGTTTGATGGAGATGCCGTGAGACGCCGCCGACGCCGCCGCCGCCGCCGCCGCCGCCGCCGCCGCCATCGCAATCTTCTCTCCGGATGCCTGCAGCTCTCTCCACCGCCAATTAGCCGGCCAATCGCTTTTTCACTCAGCCGGCTTTTGTAGTCGGGAGGGACCGCCGTGAAGACAAACTCGGGGGAATTTGTAACCACCGAGGAGACCAAGCCGCGGTTTTCACAAACCGGCGACTGAACGTCCTCAGAAAGGGAAAATACGTCCATGGAGAAACAAACGTTGGGAGTCCATTAGTGGTCAACAAGTGCAGCTTGTTTTCGTTTTTCACAGATGTGGCTGTAGGCAACCACCTGATATAATGTTGTCACTCCTGAACGAAATGAACAAAATGAACAAAATGAACGGATCTTTTTACTGAATGAACCGGAATGATCCGGTTCACTCACCCCTGAAGTGTAAGGAAGAATATTTACATAACAAATATTCATTTAACCACAGTATACTCGCCATTAACAGATGTGGCCGTAGGCAACCTCCTGATATAATGTTGTCACCCATAGTTTTTTTTGTACTGGCCACAGCATACTTTACAATAGTAAAAGTATTTTAAAATAGTGGTGTGTCAGTCATGAACGAACGGGTCAAAAGAACTAGTTCTTTTTTGTGATTTTAAGGTACGTCATCATGTGTTGTTGCGCTGTTGAGTCGGATGAACGAAATGAATGAAATGAACGAAATGAACGAAATGAATGAAATGAATGAAATGAATGAAATGAACGAAATGAACTAAATGAACAGAATGAACAGAATGAACAGAATGAACAAAATGAACAAAATGAACTAAATGAACAAAATGAACAAAATGAACAAAATGAACAAAATGAACCGGAATGATTCGTTTCACTGAAATGAACGGTTTTTCCCACCACTTGTACTCTCGGATCCGGAGGGCTGTCATAATACTTCAGATTTCAAGGTACGTCGTCATGTGTTGTTGCGCTGTTGAGTCGGAAAGAACGTGAACATGAGTCAATGGACTGACTCGACACGGCTGACCGGGTCTATGCACAACTGCCAATTGACCGAATTGAACAAAATGAACAAAATGAACAAAATGAACAAAATGAACAAAATGAACAAAATGAACAAAATGAACAAAATGAACAAAATGAACAAAATGAACAAAATGAACAAAATGAACAAAATGAACAAAATGAACAAAATGAACAAAATGAACAAAATGAACGGATCTTTTTACTCGCAACAGATGTGGCTGTAGGCAACCTCCTGATATAATGTTGTCACCCATAGTTTTTTTTTTGTACTGGCCACAGCATACTTAAGTATACTTATAGAAAAAGTATTTTAAAATACTTTAAAATAGTGGTGTGTCGGTCATGAACGAACAGGTCAAAAGAACTAGTTCTTTTTTGTGATTTTAAGGTACGTCATCATGTGTTGTTGCGCTGTTGAGTCGGATGAACGAAATGAACGAAATGAACGAAATGAACGAAATGAACGAAATGAACGAAATGAACGAAATGAACGAAATGAACGAAATGAACGAAATGAACGAAATGAACGAAATGAACGAAATGAACGAAATGAACGAAATGATCGAAATGAACAAAATGAAGAAACCTTTTTACTGAATGAATCGGAATGATCCGGTTCACTGAAATGAACACTATTGAGTCGGAACGAACGTGAAAGTGAGTCAACGGACTGACTCGACACAGCTGACCAGGTCTATGCCAATTGACCAATTGACCAAATTGAACAAAATTAACAAAATTAACAAAATTAACAAAATTAACAAAACAAACAAAATTAACAAAATTAACAAAATTAACAAAATGAACGGATCTTTTTACTAAATTAACTGGAATGATCCGGTTCACTGAAATGAACAATTTTACCTTCCACTAGTATTTTCAGAAAGATAAAGAGTAGGCCCTGAAGTGTAAGGAAGAATATTTACATAACAAACATTCATTTAACTACAGTATAGTTGCCATTAACAGATGTGGCTGTAGGCAACCTCCTGATGCAACCGTGTGTCCTGCTGCTGTTATTTTTCTTGGCCCACACCGTTTTATTTCAGTGGTAAGGAGCCATATTTGGTAACTTGTACATATCATAAATTCTCCAAATAATCTCCAGGGTCTCTAATTAGCCTGTTTTGGCATTGACCGCTGCGGCTGTAGGCAACATCCTGATGTGTTTTTCTTGCAACAACTCCACAAGATGGCTAAAGTCATGTACAGAACTTTCTCCAGTGATCACCTGCTTCCCATTCAAGGCCCTTTGCTGAGGAAACTAGCTAACAGAGTCGTCGCACATCAAAACAAATCAGGTGTTCTATGTTAAACATTATCGCTAACGACATCCCGAGCGCTGGTGTTTGCGCCGCGCGTTTGCACGTAGTCGCCACGCCGCCATATTGAACACATCTGCCGAGCGAAGCGCTTGCCAAGGAGACGCAGACAAGACAGACGACGTGCAGTAAATCACACGGAACATTCTTAGCGTTGTTTGGAGTCGGCGAAGAAAGACAGAAGACGGCAAATTCCAGTTCAGCGTCTGGAATTTGGGTGATGGAAGAGGTCAAAGTTGAAATCGGCACGTGTTATTTTGCGGCGCTCAGGCAGTCCCGGGGTCTTGTAAGTATGGAGACTGTTAACGTTAGCATGTGTGTTGAGTTCAGGTGCTTGGCTCAGTTTGGGGCTGGAAATGTTTAACTTTTATTGGAAAAAGTTCCACAGCAGATGAATTATTATTATGCTGATATCGGGCCGATAATTATTGGACATCCCTAAGCCTTATCGATTTTCATGATATGTAAAAAAAAAATCAGATACCGATAGTGACCGATATCACATTATGCTGATATCGGGCCGATAATTATTGGACATCCCTAAGCCTTATCGATTTTCATGATATGTAAAAAAAAATCAGATACCGATATCGACCGATATCACATTTTTTTGCTGATATCGGTCCGATGTCACATTTTTATGCTGATATCGGGCCGATAATTATCAAACATCCCTAAGCCTTATCGATTTTCAAGATATGTAAAAAAAAATCAGATACCGATAGTGACCGATATAACATTTTTATGCTGAGTCCGGGCCTATAATTATCGGACATCCCTAAGCCTTATCGATTTTCATGATACGGAAAAAATCAGATACCGATATTGACCGATATCACATTTTTTTGCTGATATCGGTCCGATATCACATTTTAATGCTGATATCGGGCCGATAATTATCGGACATCCCTAAGCCTTATCGATTTTCATGATATGTAAAAAAAAATCAGATACCGATATCGACCGATATCACATTTTTTTGCTGATATCGGTCCGATGTCACATTTTTATGCTGATATCGGGCCGATAATTATCGGACATCCCTAAGCCTTATCGATTTTCAAGATATGTAAAAAAAAAAATCAGATACCGATATCGAACGATATCACATTTTTATGCTGATATCAGGCCGATAATTATCGGACCTCCCTAAGCCTTATCGATTTTCATGATATGTAAAAAAAATCAAATACCAATATCGACCGATATCACATTTTTATGCTGATATCAGGCCGATAATTATCGGACATCCCTATGCCTTATCGATTTTTCTTGATATGTAAAAAAATCAGATACCGATATCGACCGATATCACATTTTTATGATGATATGGGGCTGATAATTATCGGATATGTAAAAAAAAAATCAGATACTGATATCAACCGATATCACCTTTTAATGCTGATATCGGGCTGATAATTATCGGACATCCCTAAGCCTTATCGATTTTCATGATTTGTAAACAAAATCAGATACCGAACAATATCACATTTTTATGCTGATATCGGGCCGATAATTATCAGGCATCCCTAAGCCTTATCGATTTTCATCTTATGGAAAAAAAATCTGATACCGATATCGACCAATATCACATTTTTATGCTGATATCAGGCCGACAATTATCGGACATCCCTAGTATCAATGTTTTGACTAATAATATACCAGCAAGCTACCACAAAAGGGTAAAAAAATATATTTAAATGCAGTTAAAATAAAAAATGGAATGCCATAAAAGGCGGCGATAGGATCTCTGAAGGGTTAAGCTGGACAGCAGGACCGTAGACCACTGACATTTGTGCATAGCCTGCAGGCCACGGAGGACAATGACTGCACATTCCCTTTAACCGGCATCAAACACAGACATGAAAACAGCCACATGCCTCTTAGAAGTGTAACCCCCCCCAACACACACACACACAAATGTAATATACCACTGCCTCATTGTGGATACCAGCCTTCTTTCAACAATTTAGCTCTGTTCACCCATCCACCGCCACCGCCGCCGCCGCCGCCGCGTATCTGCACTGTCTGGAGAAGAATGGTCGACATGAGAAACGAGCTAGTGCATGAAAGCTTGCATAACAAAAGAGAATAAGGGATGAAAGTATTAGAGTGATTTAAATATGTAACACGGAGACGGAGAGCAATGGGAATCGCTACCACCCAAATGAGGCGACGGGCGCAGTGGGAGAAGACGTATTAGCCCGCTTGCCGAGCCGGGAATGTCTTTTAAAAAAAAGGAGACCAGAAGCGTTAATAGCATCAGTTATGTTGCATTGTCACAGCAGGGGTCATGTGACCTGGATATTCTACTATATAGTTGCCTGAGGAAGTATATTTGATTTATTGGAATATTGAGAGTCTTTCTGCGTATTTTAAGGTGCAAGGCAATGGTTTTCCCAACCAGGCGGTGGCAGGAACAACTGAATTAATTACACGTGTAGCCGGTCTTTGCCGACGCTGACTAGAAAAAAACCTGCTTCGTGTCCTGTGGTTGTTGTGAATGACAAGGGGGGCGGCTGCAATTCTCTTGCCAACCAGAGAGGGCGGTATTCTCATACAGTATAAAATGTACAGCAACTTGTGAGGAACAACTGAATTCATTATACTGACATGATTACGTTTGATTTTGGTTTTAATTGTGTGGATTATTTTGAGGCATTCTGGGTAGTTGTGTTTTTTTTGGGAAGGTGGCTGCTATCATTCACAAATGGTGAGAGGAACGATTGAATTCATAATAAACGTTTATGTTGTGCGTGAGAGAGTATAGCCTCTGCCTCGAGTCTATTTGTTATTGAAAGTAGTGGCTATCATTAATAACTGGCGGTGTGAGGAGGAAGAAGGAGGCAGTTATTAGCACTAACTGGCAGCAAATACATTTGTGTCAAAGTGAAACTTGTGCTTGAATCTGGTTTTTTCCCTTTTTTAGTCAGGAGCTGATATTTTCCCGAAACTTGCCTATGCTCTACTGCTGAATACTAAAGGTGAAAATCATTTCTGATGAAAGACAGGAATCAAATTTTTTTTGTGTGTTGGTAGGGTCTATGTTTACATAGAATACAATATTCTGTGTGTCTTGAAAAATCGGTCAAATTTGACAAAAAAAATAGCTGGGATTGAATGAGTTAATAACTGGCGGGAAGAGTGATGACATTAATCATATTACACACTTACGTGGTGTGCGCATGTGATCATGTGTGAGCCAATATGTATTCATTTTTGTATTCAATCATTTGTCGAAAGCTGACAATTAATAACCGGCAGGAGGATAGATCACAGTTATTCGCGATAACCGTCAGGAGGCAGATATTAGCACTAACTGGCAGCAAATATATTTGTGTCAAAGTGAAAGTTATGCTTGAATCTGGTTTTGTCCCATTTTTAGTCGGGAGCTGATATTTCCCCGAAACTTGCCTATGTTCTACTGCTGAATACTAAAGGTAAAAAGGTAGAAATAGACATTCCTAATGAAAGACGGGAGTCTAATCTTTTTTTTTTTTTTTTGGTAGGTTCCATGTTTACATAGAAAACAATTTCTGTGTGCTTTGAAAAATTGCTCAAAATCGCCAAAAAATAGCTAGGATTGAATGAGTTAATAACTGGCGGGAAGAGTGATGACATTAATCATATTACACGCTTACGTGGTGTGTGCATGTGATCATGTGTGAGCCAATCGGTATTCATTTTTGTATTCAATCATTTGACAAAAGCTGACAATTAATAACCGGCAGGAGGATAGATCACAATAATAGTATGAGAAGTTTAGATTGTGCTTGTTCTTGTACTCTTGTGCTTTGATTTGAGGCGTATTTGGTCTTTCTTTTGTGCAAGGCGGTGCTTATCATTAATAACCGGCAGGAGGAGCAAGGTTCGGAGAGCAAAAAAGAACAGATCAGGAGCCCCCTGCTGGCTTTTATCGCATCTTGAATGCGACTGACCAGCTCTCTACTGAGAGCCAGATCCACTAAATATGGAATCTCAGTCCAATATGTCTTCAAAAGGGCCTAAAAGGGGCTCATTATGTGGGCTCGGCGCTTTCATGACTATTAGAAAGAGACGTTAGTCACGGCCGCTTATCTCGCAACCTTATGAGCGCCGGATTAAAAGATCAAAGGCTGCTTTCGCTTTTAATTTTATAGAAAATGTAAGCTCCTTTTTTTTCGGATGCGCCTCGGACCACGATGCCTCACATCCTAAAATTTGATATTCATTTGATCCACTGTCCACATCCATGCAGGATGGGCCTTTAGGGGCCTTTCATGCAAGCTTGGTCCTGGTTTGGACTGGACATGCTAGTACTGATGCTATTACACAATGTTTATTTTGCCACTAGATTTCTATTGATTATTTACCCTGATTTGACTCACAATGCTAATATCTACAGCATACATTCTATGCAACATATGTCATTATTTTAGATGATATCAAAGAGACAAAGTTCTCTATTTATTCTAAGACCATATATACAGGACCCAAGATGCTATGAAGTATATGGTAATGGTAATGGTAATGGTAATGGTAATGGGAATGGGAATGGGAATGGGAATTCAGTCATTCATTCATTTTCTACCGCTTATCCTCACAAGGGTCGCGGGCATGCTGGAGCCTATCCCAGCTGTCTTCGGGCGAGAGGAGGGGTACACCCTGGACTGGTGGCCAGCCAATCACAGGGCACATATAGACAAACAACCATTCACACTCACATTCATACCTATGGACAATTTGGAGTTGCTAATTAACCTAGCATGTTTTTGGTAATGGTAATGGTTTTATTTCATTTGAACATGCATCAGATTACAATCGAGTGCATCCCATAATCAGTTCCCAGTTCCACATGTCCAAAAGGAGTAGGAAGAAGCAAAGCTTATTAAATCCTACCCCTCCATCTGGTACTTTTACAATCAGTAACTGATACATTTGTTCACTTCCTGCTTTCCTAATATAGTTCAAGGTTTCATTATTATATTTTTTTTCAGTAACTTACATTTGTTCACTTCCTGCTTTCCTAATATAGTTTAAGGTTTTATTATTTTTATTTTATTTATTTTTTTCAGTAACTGTTACATTTGTTCACTTCCTGCTTTCCTAATATAGTTCAAGGTTTCATTATTATATTTATTTTCAGTAACTTAGATTTGTTCACTTCCTGCTTTCCTAATATAGTTTAAGGTTTTATTATTATTATTTTATTTATTTTTTTCAGTAACTGTTACATTTGTTCACTTCCTGCTTTCCTAATATAGCTTAAGGTTTTATTTTTTTTCAGTAACTGTTACATTTGTTCACTTCCTGCTTTCCTAATATAGTTTAAGGTTTTATTATTATTTTTATTTTTATTTTTTTTCAGTAACTGTTGCATTTGTTCACTTCCTGTTTTCCTAATATAGTTTAAGGTTTTATTTTTTTTAGTAACTGTTATATTTGTTCACTTCCTGCTTTCCTAATATAGTTTAAGCTTTTTTTTAATGTTTGTTTATTTTTTTATTTTTTATTTTTGTCACATACCGAAGTACAAGGTGATATTACTGCAGGATACTGAAGTACACAGAGTTTTAAGCATATATATTTTAAGCATGTAAGAGGTTTAAGCATATACATATGCAATATGGTCTGACTTAGAGTTAATAGCCACATTTTGTCCTATTATTTTTGAAATGCATATTGATTTTGAGCGATATGCAACCAGAAATGCAACAGTAGAGTATACAGTATGTTCCGTGCGAGATCTCTATTGTATTTTCAAAAACAGTATATTTTGGTCAGTACGTCTGACCAAAATATAGTATACATTCTGTGCAAGATCCTTATTCATTTTAAAGAATATCTGATGTAGACCACTGGTATATATTTATACATTACCATGTATGTTACGTGTCCCTATTGATTCCATGTTATAGACATATATAACATAACTAGAGAGTTTGGTCTTAATTTTTTGGTCTGCTAGAATCCTAATGTTTACAATGTCAGTAGCATAAGTTGGACATTATGGTATGGCATAACGTGTGGATTTGTGGCAACAAAAAAAATAAGCTATGCGATGTTTACAGCGTGATGAAAAGACCGTCGGGTCAGGAGGTCAGCAACAAACTCACATCCATGTTTTGATGTGGACAAATTAAAATGTTTGCTCAGGCCTCACGCTGTTCCTCTCATCTCCACATGCAGCAAACACACACACACACACACACACACACACACACGTGGGCAGTTTTTGCTTATTTCTACACATTTCAGGAGACACGGTTGATATTTCCCAGCCTCGGCCGCATCATTCCGCATTAGCCGCAGCGGAGCATAAACTATCTCAACGTGGGCTGCGTGGACTTCTAACTTTTCACCTCGTGCTGACCTTGTGGTGGCAGCGTGGGACATGAGTATCTCCCTTTAAAAAAAAAAACATACTTGGAAGATGAACAAGCAGGCCAGGAAAAAGTTTGTCATCATCTTCCGCCAGCCGTCACATCTCTTTTGGCATCAGATACGATGTGTCAACAAATGTTTTAGCCAGCATAGCAACACACTCCTTGACTTTTAATATACAACACTACCAGAAACCGTTTTATCCCATATCAGGGTCTAAAAATGTTGTGATCTCTGATGTGATAAAATAGGGTAGATGTAAAAATAGCTGCTGTTTATTATTTTAAACTCATATTAGTGTTCTTTGTAAGATGATAAACTCATATTGGTACATGCTTGTATATTTGCTAGGTATCTTTTGAGTGTTAAGGTACTGTGTGATGAGTTTAGTGTTCTTTGAAGATGATAAACTCATATTGGTACATGCTTGTGTATTTCTTATGTATCTTTTGAATGTTCAGTTACTGTGTGATGAGTTTAGTGTTCTTTGTAAGATGACAAACTCATATTGGTACATGCTTGTATATTTCCTAGGTATCTTTTGAATGTTCAGTTACTGTGTGATGAGTTTAGTGTTCTTTGTAAGATGATAAGCTCATATTGGTACATGCTTGTATATTTCTTAGGTATCTTTTGAATGTTAAGTTACTGTGTGATGAGTTTAGTGTTCTTTGTAAGATGATAAGCTCATATTGGTACATGCTTGTATATTTCCCAGGTATCGTTTGAGTGTTAAGTTACTGTGTGATGAGTTTAGAGTTCTTTGTAAGATGATAAACTCATACTGGTACATGCTTGTATATTTCCTAGGTATCTTTTGAATGTTCAGTTACTGTGTGATGAGTTTAGTGTTCTTTGTAAGATGATAAAATCATATTGGTACATGCTTGTATATTTCCTAGGTATCTTTTGAGTGTTAAGTTACTGCGTGATAGGTTTAGTGTTCTTCGTAAGATGATAAACTGATACTGGTACATGCTTGTATATTTCCTATGTATCTTTTGAGCGTTAAGTTACTGAGTGATGAGTTTAGTGTTCTTTGTAAGATGATAAACTCATATTGGTACATGCTTGTATATTTCCTAGGTATCTTTTCAGTGTTAAGTTACTGTGTGATGAGTTTAGTGTTCTTTGTAAGATGACAAAGCTGACTTCCTGCAATTTCCAATGAGATGGCATGCTGATGGTGAGTTTTTTCATAGCTTGTGGTTGGCTCCTGCCAAATAAAGAGCTACCTGGTCCTCACAGACTCGTGAACGCGTGCGAACAAATCATTACATCTAAATGTACTAGGTGTGGCTTATACACTAACTGTACTGTACAGCTGCAGGACGCTGGCGACGACGGTGACGTGGTCTTTGCCATTTTTAGTCAAACACAATCCGAAGACCTTCCATCCAATCTTTCCAGGTCTGGCATCCAAACCGTCTTTGTGGTCCTTGGAGGCCATTAGTCAGTTTAGCGTGCTAAAATATACATGTGTCTAAGTGTCAGCAGCACAGCAGCCTCCTCTTGTCTGCATCTCGCCTTCTTCAATATTTTAAAATCCCCGTTTGATGTCAGCGCTTTTAACGAGCGACGTCTCGAAAATCGCTGACAGGCCCCGCGGACAGAGACGCTGTTCGCCGAGAGAAAACGCCACCTCCCGTGGTGTCGTCACATGTCGATGTGATGATGACGATGGGACGTTTGTTTGGATTGTTGAGCATCAAGGGCTCCTCGAGCGAGTCTCTTTGCCCTCCTTCAGCGATTTGGATGACACTTTTGCAAACAGAGGCTTTCTGCTAAAGAAACACTGACACTCAGCAACTCAAACTGTCACGTCGCCTGAACGGACAGTCGAGATCAATTTAAACATCTAACTTGGAACCTAACGAGCGTACAGTGGAACCTCTGAAGTCAAACAGTTTGGAGTGCGAGCGATCATCACGTGCAGAATAACACGACACATCAAATCAGTGAGCATTGGAAGTATTAACTCCGTAAGTCAGGAACTTCCGAATGTGCAAACCTCATTATGGCATCGTTTGACACCAACATTTTAACATTTATAGGTCGAAAAAGTTCATTCATTCATTCATTTTCTATCGTTTATGCTCACGAGGTTTGGGTGGGTATTAAAATATAAAAATATTGAAAAAATAAAATAGAGTGTGAAAAAAAAATCAGAAATATTGATACTAATAATTTGACCGGAAAAATATTTCTGCAAAAAACATTTTTTACACATTTTTTGAAACAAAAATGCCAAAACTAAAAAAGTAATTATTCATTAATTTTCTACCCCTTATGCTCACAAGAGTCGCGAGGGGGAGGGGGGGAATATTGAAATATAAAATTATTGAAAAAATAGAGTGTGAAGAAAAAAAATCGAAAATTTTGATACTAATAATTTGACCTGAAAAATATTTCTGCAAAAAATTGAATTGTTTACAAAAAACTTTTTTTACACATTTTTTAAAACTAAAATGCCCAAACTAAAAACCAAAATATTCATTCATTTTCTACCCCTTATCCTCACAAGAGTCGTGGGGGGTGGGTAAAATATTAAAATATAAAATTATTTAAAAAATTAAATAGAGTGTACAGAAAAAAAATTGCAAATATTGATACTAACAATTTGTCAGGAAAAATATTTCTGCAAAAAAAAATTGATTTGTTTACAAAAACTTTTTTTTACAATTTTTTTAAAACTAAAATGCCCAAACTAAAAACCAAAATATTCATTCATTTTCTACCCCTTATCCTCACAAGAGTCGTGGGGGGTGGGTAAAATATTAAAATATAAAATTATTTAAAAAATTAAATAGAGTGTACAGAAAAAAATTGCAAATATTGATACTAACAATTTGTCAGGAAAAATATTTCTGCAAAAAAAAATTGATTTGTTTACAAAAACTTTTTTTTACAATTTTTTTAAAACTAAAATGCCAAAACTAAAAACCAAAATATTCATTCATTTTCTACCCCTTATTCTCACGAGAGTCGCGGGGGGTAAAATATTAGAATTATTGAAAAAATAGAGTGTGAAGAAAAAAATCAGAAATATTGATACTAATAATTTTACCTGAAAAATATTTCTGCAAAAAAAAATTAATTGTTTACTAAAACTTTTTTTACACATTTTTTAAAACTAAAATGCCAAAACTAAAAAACAAAATATTCGTTCATTTTCTACTCCTTATCCTCACGAGGGTCGCAGGGGTGCTGGAGCCTATCCCAGCTGTCTTCGGGCGAGAGAGGCGGGGTACACCCTGGACTGGTGGCCAGCCAATCACAGGGCACATATAGACAAACAACCATTCACACTCACATTCATACCTATGGACAATTTGGAGTGGCTAATTAACCTAGCATGTTTTTGGAATGTGGGAGGAAACCGGAGTACCCGGAGAAAACCCACGCATGCACGGGGAGAACATGCAAACTCCACACAGAGACGGCCGAGAGTGGAATTGAACTCGGGTCTCTTAGCCGTGTAGCCTGCACGCTAACCACTCGTCCACAATGTAATCTAATTCAGTAAAAATCAAAGTTATGTAAACAGATTGACTCAAGAATTTGAATATTAATATATAATATTTCACCAGCAGTTTTTGGGAAGTGGTATCCCACCTGTCTTAGGGGTACACCCTGGACTGGTCACCAGCCAATCACAGGGCGCATATAGACAAACAACCATTCAAAACATTGGATGGCGTGAGACCCAAATGTAGATGAAGCAGCAAATAGAAAGGATCCTGGGAGCGAGTCAGGGGAAGCGGGACCCCCCTCCACCGGGGTCCGGCGAGAGAAGGTTAAAGCAAACAGGACTTTAATCAGCGTGCCCGGCGTCTCGGTGCTGAGCCGTTGACAGGAGGAGTCCTCTTCAGGAAGGCTGCCTGGAATCAAAGCTTCCTGTTCGCCCCTCACTGCTCGGCCCGATCCCAATCAACAACAAAAACAGCAGAAGCAATTATTTATTCCTTTTCATGTGAGGGTTTGAAGTTACCCCACCTCTTCCACTCTCTGCCCCCGCTCATCCCATCCCTCCTCTTCTTCTTCTCCTTCTTCTTCCTCCTTCTGATACGCTGCCTCTAGCCCGTTGCGCTGCTGCATCTCCTGCTCCCGAGGAAACAAGGTCACGCCGGCTGCTCCGTCAAAAAGAATCTTTGATGGTGCGCAAATTCCACCACCTTTGTTTCCTTAGCTGACACGCCAATGAGCAAGACTTTGCATATGTGGGCCACGCTGGAAAATGTCATGAGCAGCAGAGACGGCATTCATGCGCACAGAACCCACAACAAAGCCGAATATTGTCATAATAACGTAACTGCGATTCGCAGTGGCTCCAACTCACCACCAGCTTGCCAACTCATTGGAAATTGCAGGAAGTCAGCTTTGTCATCTTACAAAGAACACTAAACTCATCACACGGTAACTTAACACTCAAAAGATACCCAGGAAATATACAAGCATGTACCAATATGAGTTTATCATCATACAAAGAACACTAAACTCATCACACAGTAACTTAACACTCAAAAGATACCCACAAAATATACAAGCATGTACCAATATGAGTTTATCGTCTTACAAAGAACACTAAACTCATCACACAGTAACTTAACACTCGAAAGACACCTAGGAAATATACAAGCATGTACCAATATGAGTTTATCATCTTACTAAGAACACTAAACTCATCACACAGTAACTTAACACTCAAAAGATACCCAGGAAACATACAAGCATGTACCAATATGAGTTTATCATCATACAAAGAACAATAAACTCATCACACAGTAACTTAATACTCAAAAGATACCTAGGAACTATACAAGCATGTACCAATATGAGTTTATAATCTTACAAAGAACAATAAACTCATCACACAGTAACTTAACACTCAAAAGATACCCAGGAAATATACAAGCATGTACCAATATGAGTTTATCATCATACAAAGAACAATAAACTCATCACACAGTAACTTAACCATCAAAAGATACCAGGAAATGTACAAGCATGTACCAATATGAGTTTATCATCATACAAAGAACAATAAACTCATCACACAGTAACTTAATACTCAAAAGATACATAGGAACTATACAAGCATGTACCAATATGAGTTTATCATATTACAAAGAAAAATAAACTCATCACACAGTAACTTAACACTCAAAAGGTACCTAGGAAATATACAAGGAAGCTTACAATGTGAGGGCGGAGCAGCTCAGTCAATCGCAATCACAATGTCCTTGGCGTGTGAACATTCCCACACCAGCTAGGGGGTCCGATGGGGTCTTGACCCAAATGGCCTCATAGCCGTTTTAGAGAGGAAAACAGCAACAGTAGCGTCCTCCAAAGCCCATAAATGACATTACGTCATGCATCTTCCTGCTGGAAAATGTTGAGTGCATTGAATTGAATACTAGCTGTAGCACTTTGTCACCAAAACAAACATTATTTACAGTTTAAAGCAGAGAAAAAAAACCTGCGATACATTGCGATATGAAATATCATGAGACGGAAAATTGAAAGTGAAACTGAAATCCGGCCATGCTAGGTCAAAGGCGATCCAGAGTGCCAGTGATGTAGTTTGACACTGTGACCTAGCATATATTGTATATTGTCTCAAAATAAGAACCACCAGCGGCGTTGACAGGCCTACACAGTCCAGTAGCTTGTCAAGTACGGGGGGGTCAGGGGGGGGGAAAGGTGTTGAAATGAAGAGAAGTCTGCTTATTATGGGAGCAGCTAACAAATCCCCTGGCACCACTGGAACTGGGTGCGGGTCTGCAGTCTATATGACAGATCCACTACGCTCCACTGAGCCCGTCCAACACTAAAGGGGTGCATACCCTACTAGGGACCACCGAGCTGTCACTCAACATTTGCCATCATCAGTCATGTGGAACAATCTCACTTTTTCTGCTCCGAGATATTAGGTGCCCAATGGAATGAGATCCAAGACGAAAGCAGCACAGAATGGAAATATATACCGGAATATTCCACCAACTATCCGACGATTGTTTGTGTTGTTATGACACCAGAAAGGTTGGTCAACACAACAAGCAGGTTCCCATATTAATACTCTATATAAAACCACTCAAAGGTTTAGGGACAGTTTGGCATTCTGTTCAAAGGGAAAGTGTCTCCAAACTTTTGACTGGCTTGACTGGAATTATGGTAGACAAATTTCCGACATTCGGAGTCAGGATGTTCAAATGAATAAAACCATTACCATTACCAAAAACATGCTAGGTTAATTAGCGACTCCAAATTGTCCATAGGTATGAATGTGAGTGTGAATGGTTGTTTGTCTATATGTGCCTGTGATTGGCTGGCCACCAGTCCAGGGTGTACCCCGCCTCTCGCCCGAAGACAGCTGGGATAGGCTCCAGCACCCCCGCGAGGATAAGCGGTAGAAAATGAATGAATGAATGCGCCCTGTGATTAGCTGGCCACTAGTCCAGGGTGTGCCCCGCCTTTTGCCCGAAGACAGCTGGGATAGGCTCCAGCATCCCCCCCGCGACCCTCGTGAGGATCAGCAGTACAAAATGAATGAAAGAATGTGCCCTGTGATTGGCTGGCAACCAGTCCAGGGTGTGCCCCCCTTTCGACCAAAGACAACTGGGGTAGGCTCCTGCACCCCCACGACCCTTGTGAAGATAAGCAATAGAAAATTAATGAATGAACAAATGAATGAAAGAATGTGCCCTGTGATTGGCTGGGCACCAGTACAGGGTGTGCCCCGCATTTTGTCCGAAGACAGCTGGGATAGGCTCCTGCACCCCAGCGACCCTTGTGAGGATAAGCGGTAGAAATTTAATAAATGAATGAATGAATGTGCCCTGTGATTGGCTGGCGGCCAGTACAGGGTGTGCCCCGCCTTTTGCCCAAAGAAAACTGGGATAGGCTCCAGCACCCCCTGCAACCCTTGTGAAGATAAGCGGTAGAAAATGAATGAATGAACAAATGAATGAATGAATGTGCCCTGTGATTGGCTGGCCACCAGTCCAGGGTGTACCCTGCCTTTCGCCCGAAGACAACTGGGATAGGCTCCAGCACCCCCACGACCCTTGTGAAGCGGTAGAAAATGAATGAATGTGCCCTGTGATTGGCTGGCCACCAGTCCAGGGTGTGCCCCACCTTTCACCCGAAAACAGCTGTGATAGGCTCCAGCACCCCCCACGAGGATAAGCAGTAGCAAATGAAGGAATGAATGAATGTGCCCTGTGATTGGTTGGCCACCAGTCCAGGGTGTACCCTGCCTTTCGCCCGAAGACAACTGGGATAGGCTCCAGCACCCCCACGACCCTTGTGAAGATAAGCGGTAGAAAATGAATGAATGCGCCCTGTGATTGGCTGGCGACCAGTCCAGGGTGTGCCCCGCCTTTTGCCCAAAGACAGCTGTGATAGGCTCCAGCACCCCCCACGAGGATAAGCAGTAGCAAATGAAGGAATGAATGAATGTGCCCTGTGATTGGTTGGCCACCAGTCCAGGGTGTACCCTGCCTTTCGCCCGAAGACAACTGGGATAGGCTCCAGCACCCCCACGACCCTTGTGAAGATAAGCGGTAGAAAATGAATGAATGCGCCCTGTGATTGGCTGGCGACCAGTCCAGGGTGTGCCCCGCCTTTTGCCCAAAGACAGCTGGGATAGGCTCCAGCACCCCCATTTTTCTCCAGCACACCATTTTCTCATGGCCCCAAATGGGCCCCACACCAGGGTAAAAAATGCTACCTGCGTCCCGTGAAGAACATAGTATGAATCCACCCTTCAAGACAAGCTACCACGGGCCTGAGGACACAAAGGAAGTTGTGAAGAATGTGAAGAAAAAGCAAGATAGCGTCATCGTCGGTGCCAGCGCTGCGGCAAACTGATCATTTAGCAAGAAATGAGTCAGCGCCAGTGGGGGAGGAGAGCTTTGAACACGAGTTTGTGTGTTGCAGCAGGACAGAGACATTTACCAGTCCGTTCTTTCAAAGACGACAAACAAGCAAGCCTACCTGATGTTTTTCTATATTTCTCTGTTGCCTGCCTTTCATTAGCGTCACTTTCTCACAGCGGCGCATTACACAGGCCCTTTGAAGACGCCGCCGCCGTGCTCTTTGCCAAGGCCTCACACGGGGCCTACGCCATCTGTCAGGCTGACGGCAAAGTAGCGTGACGGGGGCCGAGCGAGGCGCTCACGATGCCGCCGCCGCTGGCTTTTGTCTTCCTGGCGACATGTCGAGCGCCAGCAAGTCACACCTTTATGATGTTGGCGCAGGACAGTAATGGTTGCTGGTAATTACGCTTAAATGGCGGCCTCGCTCGCCCCAAACCAGACAATTATCCTCATCCCGTTGTGGTGATGTTTCCTTCGACTTTGACCATCATGCCGTTTTTTTTCATGCCGGCTATTGGGGAGGACGGTCCTGCTCAGAGGAGGCCAACCAATTTATCAGATAAGGTCAAAGTTCATCTACATTTAGCAAAGTTCTATCAAAGGACGCAGAAAAACACTTCCTGTTTGCACCTGATTTTCCTGTCATTTAGCGACATTATTTTTATGTACGGTTACAATTTTTGTTTTTTACACAATCTGGTGACTTTTTCTTGTGATATTGTAAAATTATTCTTGCAATAGATTACTTTTTTATAATTTTTTTATAAGACAGAGAATTAGAGTCAAACTACAAAAAAAATTGGAGAATTTTTTTTTCAAGAATAAAGTCGTTGATTTTTGAAAAAACAAGTCAAATTTACAAAAAAACTTGATACATTTCTGAGAAAAAGTTGTAAATTTAGTCAAAATATCATGAGAATAACGTAAGTTTACGAGTAAAAAAAACCTTATACATTTAGAAAAATAATGTTGGACATTTCCGACTTTATTCTTGAAATGTAAGATTATTTTAATACTCGTCGTAACAGGCATTGTCTGAGACAGCTATGAAAAGAGGGGACTTGTATGTTCTGTAGCCTTGGGCAAATGTAATATTACAATTTTTTTCTCGTACATTTACAACTTTTTCTCAAAAATTTTCTACTTTTTTTATAATGTTTTTTTTTACTTCAGTTTTGTAAGTGTATGATTTTTTGCAGAAAATGTCAACATGTAAAAAGAAGAATGTCACAATATAACGACTGAGTAAAAGACTTAAAAATCGGGAAAAAAAAGACAAAAAAAAGTAGTAAATGTACGAGAACATTTTTTCGTATATTTACAAAAAACAACTTTTTTCTGCCACATTTACAATTTCATTCTCGTACATTACAACTCTTTTCATTTTTCCTGTCTTTTCATTTTTTCCTCATAAATGTACGACTTTGTCTTCAAAACTTTTCTACGAATCCAATTTACTGCAACATTATTTGTGTAAAATTAAGGCTTTAAGACTAATGTAGTTAACATTTTTTTGAGGTAAAATTGATTTTTATTCAAGTAAAAAATCCAACTCAAACTAATTTTTCATTCAACAAAATCCAACCAAAAATGTTCACATTTTCTTGAAAACAACGATTTTTATCCCCAAAATGCATGTTTTTTTCAGAATTTTTCTTGAAATATGCTAAATTCTACTTTTTTGCTTTATTACATTATGCTTGTAAAATTCTGACTTTTTAAAAAAAATGTTGAAAAATTAAAATTTCTTTCACAAAAAACTGTAACTTTCATATACGAATGCAACATTATTCGAGTAGAATTGCAAGTAAATTGTGACATTCAACAAAATCCAAGCATAACAATGCTAACGTTATTAAATTACGTTATTGAATTACAACTTTTTCTCGCAAAATCAGGATTTCTTATTGTTCCAACTCGAGTTATGAATTTTTCTTTTACTGTAGGGTCATAGATTTACGACTTTGGCCTTGTAGATTTACTCAGTTTATTGTAAAATTTAAATATAATTCCCATTAAATTTTTATTTTTTTTTTCAACTTTTGTTGCAGAAAATGTTTTTAAAAATCATCTTGTAAACATGATAATGCAACATGGCGTAAAATATGAACTTATTCCAACCTTGGATGGATGGATGGATGGATAGATCTGTCGGTGCCTGTCTCCCATATAATAATAAACAATAATAATAATAATGTGGTGAATAAATAGATGACATCAAATATGAACAACAATGTACAACGTAAATTGCACAAATAATTTTGAATAAATAATCATAATTTAAAGTTTTTTGTGTGCATGTGGGCAGGTAGGGAGGCTTATTTGGCATTTTTCTTATGTAAAATAATTTTTGCTCATAAAGTTACGACATTTCAGTCGATTTCAAACGATTTTCTTGTAACTTAGTTCTTGTAAAATTTGAACTTTTCTTTACGACTTTATTACATACAAATTTCAACTTCTTCTCGTACGTCCATTAATTTCCAGTTTTAGGATTATTTCATGGGTTTTTTTGGCAAGTTTAGGGGCCACAAGCAAAGAGAGATGACAGCAGCAACTGAGATAGCTTATTTATAAAAGACCCAGATTGCTTTGAGGGAAGGTGTGTGTGTGTGTGTGTGTGTGTGTGTGCGTGCACACGCGTGTGTGTGTGTGTTCCTCCACAGCACGTTCGCACCTCAAGCGGCGCCTCAGCCTTTCTGTTTCACGTGATAAACTCTCATTGAGTTTGCAAAGACGCTCTCCCGGCGGCTTTCTTCTGCGCTCATATGAACTTTTCAAACGGCAAAAGGATCTGACGCAGGATCGTCACTGAGCACGCTGGCTTTGAACGCACCATCCCCCCTCCCCCCACCACCACCACACCTCCCTGGGGTGCTGTTCCCACCCCCAAGACCCCCCATCTGTCTTCAGATGCTTGTGAGGAGAATAAAGGCTGAGATTGACAGAAATCAGTGGTCACCACCCCCCCCCCTCCCCCCACAACACACACACACACCTTTCTTGTACTGTCACACACAAGCCTCCCCTGTAGAGTGTCACATGACCTCCTTTTAAAGAATCCTCAGTGATTATTGGGCTGGCAGAAAACAGAATAAAACATTAAGAACCTTAAAACGTCGTACATATACCGAAAACATTAAAGTGAAATATACATTACAGTAATTGGACGACAGACGCAAACTTCAATAACTCCGCCTGTTTGGAGGGGGTTGTTTGATTTCACTTCCTGTTACTAAGTAACCATGACAACCGAGCCCGAAACCCCCTAATGAGTGCTCTGCTTAGTGCTGTCAAAGGAGTCCTACATTCGGCAACTTTCATGTAGGTTACATTTACGGAGCTAAACAGGAAGGAACGTGTTAGCTAAATTAGCTGACTAAAAACATTTCGT
The DNA here is from genome assembly GCF_037039965.1 of Doryrhamphus excisus. NCBI lineage: Eukaryota > Metazoa > Chordata > Actinopteri > Syngnathiformes > Syngnathidae > Doryrhamphus > Doryrhamphus excisus. Next base: position 19,445,090 of record NC_136369.1, read on the forward strand.
TTCACCAATTTGGTCATTTTTGTGAGTGTGAGTTACTTTCGCTTTTAGAATAATGAATAATATGAATATTATATTTATAATATGAATATATGAATAATATATTTAATAATATATTTCATACAGCGAGATCAAGACTCACCACTTCCGGGTTCTGTACACAAAAAGGCGGAAGTTACACGATTCGTATTTTTCTTCTATTCAGTCCTACTTCCTTTGTGGTTGGCGGATTTTAGGCTCTGTACCGCCATCTTTTGGTGTGGCGTGTAAGTGGAATAGTTGTTTTGACACTATTAGATTATTTTTGGCATCATAGTATGACTTTTAATATGACTTTTTTTTTACATCTTTTTGTAATATTACCTTTTCAACATTTTTTAAATAACATATGACTTTGTTATTGTAATATTAGGACGTTTTTGTCAGTGTATCCCATCCTGTGTACTGTACCTTTAAATGACAGCATTATGGTATCTGTTATTTAGCATTTCTGTCCGTACACATTAGCAGAACACAATTAGATTATTTTTAGCATCATATTATGACTTTTTAATATGACTTTTTAAACATCTTTTTGTAATATGACTTTTTTCAACATTTTGTTCCACGAATGTCACAATTTCATTAGTTTTTGTTGTTGTTGTCAATGTATCTCATCCTGTGTACTGTACCTTTAAATGGCAGCAGGTCAGCATTACAGTATTTGTTATTTAGCATTTCTGTCCTTACACATTAGCAGAACCCAATTAGATTATTTTTGGCATCATAGTATGACTTTTTAATATGACCTTTTTTAACATCTTTTTGTAATATGACTTTTTTCAACATTTTGTTCCATCAATGTCACAATTTCATTAGTTTTTGTTGTTGTTGTTGTTGTCAATGTATCTCATCCTGTGTACTGTACCTTTAAATGGCAGCAGGTCAGCATTACAGTATTTGTTATTGAGCATTTCTGTCCGTACACATTAGCAGAACCCAATTAGATTATTTTTGGCATCATAGTATGACTTTTTAAAATGACCTTTTTTAACATCTTTTTGTAATATGACTTTTTTCAACATTTTGTTCCATCAATGTCACAATTTCATTAGTTTTTGTTGTTGTTGTTGTTGTGCGTGTATCCCATCCTGTGTACTGTACCTTTAAATGACAGCAGGTCAGCATTATGGTATCTGTTATTTAGCATTTCTGTCCGCACACATTAGCAGAACCCAATTAGATTATTTTTGGCATCATAGTATGACTTTTTAATATGACTTTTTTTTAAACATCTTTTTGTAATATGACTTGTTTTAAACATTTTGTTCCATCAATGTCACAATTTCATCAATTTGTGAAGCATTATTCTGTACTTAATTAACATTTTAAATAACATGACTTTGTTATTGTAATATTAGGACTTTTTTCAATACAATATTGAAACTTTGAAAAAATATATATTTTGTTATTATTAAACTGTTCCCACCTTTTTCTAGTTTCTTTTGTTGTTGTTGTTGTTGTTGTCAGTGTATCCCATCCTGTGTACTGTACCTTTAAATGACAGCAGGTCAGCATTATGGTATCTGTTATTAAGCATTTCTGTCCGTACACATTAGCAGAACCCAATTACATTATTTTTGGCATCATAGTATGACTTTTTAATAGGACTTTTGAAACATCTCTTTGTAATAAGACTTTTTTTTAACATTTTGTTCCATCAACGTCACAATTTCATCAATTTTTGAAGCATTATGTTATGTTATGGTATCTGTTATTGAGCATTTCTGTTCACATACATTAGCAGAACCCATTTTGGGGAGTGGCATCCATCTAGAAAATGCATTTTTCGCATCATAAAATCAGTCCACACATTGATCCTTACACCTGTCAGGTCACAGCGGAGCACCAGAGTGCTGCCACATCACATCACAGTCAGGCTGCGTATGAAATAAATTCCATGCACAAAGCAGAGAGTGACGGGTTTTTGGGTGTCATACTAAAATAGACTCTGCGGCCACACAAACACCCTCCCTTCCCCCCCATACGCACACATACACACGCACACATGTCATTCCTTTGAGTGGGATGAGTGATGGCGGCACAAAGATGGCGGCACGCAGGCTGATGATTGGCTTCTTCTCGCCTTTCATGTCCAAGTCTGAGGGACTCTTCAAAACACGTCTGAGCCGACGCTTGTAATCACTCCCAACATTTCATGTGTTGTCTCTGAGCCGTCAAAAGAAAACTACTTCTAGCAGCGCACTCGTGGCTAACGTGTCAAAGGAATACAGGCTTCTCTAATGAGTCAATTACGATATACGCTATATGTGTCAAACTACAAACAAGTGCCTTCTTCCTCTACATGTAATACGGAGCAGTGATTTCAACTGTACGGGAAAAATAACTTACTTATGCTTCTATTTTTGGATTAATAATAATAATAATAATTAGGGCAACACTCAAAAAACTTAATAATCTGAGATGTTGAGATTAAAGTTGTAAATTTATGAGGAAAAACAGCGCTAGATTTACAAAAAAAATTTGTAAATTGATGAAAAAAAAGTCGTAAATGTACGAGAAAAAGCTTGTAATATTACCAGAATCAAGTCGTACAATTACGAGAAAAAATCGTAACTTTAGGTTACAGGCATTGCCTGAGACAGCTATGAAAAAGGGGACTTAGGTGACCTTTGCACTTGGGCATGTGGGTTAAAAACGGCAGATCTGAGAAGGGCTAGCCGTGTTTTTGCTCAAGTGCGGTGTTTTGCTGCCACGTTATAAATAAAAGCTGAAAAAGTTAGCTGAGCTAACTTTTAACCTATGCGCTAGTTTCCCTCTGACACGTACGTATGACACGCAGTAGTACTACTTCATTCTCCTAATATTACCGCTTTTTTACTCGTAAATGTACGACTTTATTCTCGTTAATTTACAGCTTCATTCCCCTAAATGTATGTTTTGTTGTTTTTCGTAAATTTACAAGTTTTCAACTTTTTGTAAATTGATGACTTTATTGTTGTAAATGTACGACTTTATTCCCGTCATATTATGATTTTTTCCATTGAAATTTTAAGACTTTGAATTTAAGACTTTTTTCTGGTGAATTTATGGCTATATTCTCGTTCGTCTTTTTTTTTTATCATACATGTACAACTTTATTCTTGGAAATTTACAACTTTATTCGAAAAAATTACTTACTAAAAAAAAATACTACTTTTTTCTTGTAAATGTAATTTTTCCTCAGTAAATTGACAACTTTTTTTTTTATTTTGAACAGATCAGATTTAAAAAAAAATACTCTTGTTGTAAATTAAAAATAAAAACTTAATTTTTTTAATTTAATTTAATTAAAAAATTACAGATAAAATGTACCATTTTCTTCTTGTAAATTTACTTTTAAATTTACTTTAAATTTACTTTTCTTGTCAGTTAAAATTTCTTTCCAGTAAATTAACTTTTTTCTTCATTTTATATATTGTCATAAATTTAATATTAAAAGGTAAAATGTACTAAAAAATGAACCAAATTTTTCTCATAAATTTAAGATTTTTTTAATTTAATTTTATGACTTCATTCTTGACAATTTACGACTTCAGGAAATCTCAACGTTTTTTAATACTTGTTGTTGTAGAAAAAAAATCCTGATTAGAAAAAAAATTCTAATTACATGAACACTGAAAGCCAAAATAGAAGTTATTAGTTATCAATTTTCAATCAGACAATACATCAAACAGCCCAGTGGGCGTGGCTATTCATTGTGACATTAGATTTGAGTCTGAATTCCGCTTAGTAACAAATACATTTTTAAATTATTTTATTATAATAAATTAATATTTATATTTATATGTTTTATTATATTTTTTTAAAAATATAAACACTTAATAAATAAATAGAATAATTCCATTTGTATGATTATTCAAATAACTATTATTATCTGACCAAACTATTTGCACTATTTCCTGGCGGAAAGCTATCTATTTTTGTGCGTGCCAGTAAACCACAAATAAACAAAAATAAAAGTCGACCAACTTGACAGGTGGGATTTGACTTTAGAGTTTTTGCTGTGTTGTCCTTGGCGCTAAAGCTAGCTATGAAGCAGCCGGGTGAAAGGTCGACTCCAGCCACTTCAACACAGACTATAAATGGAGGTTTCTTACGGACCAAGGGCTTGGATAGGAGACACAGACGTCAACACAACATCAGGGTTCACCTCTTCATCTGAAGGCCCGGGATCCTTGCAGTCCTCCCCTCCAAAGCCGTCGGCCCTTTGGTCTTCATAAAAGCTGGAATGCGCTTCAAAGAATGTTGACTGTCTTCCACTGCTTGAATATAAGAAGCATGTGTCATTCATCATGTGCTGATTTAGCAGATGCTAACATTAAGAAGGATACAGGAATACCCGCTCTCTTCTTAAAAGTATGCAAATCCACTTGACTTGCTTTTTTTGTTGTTATTTTATCCAAGACATATCTTTATATCTTTGTCCAGATGTTTTGCAATTAAGTTAATTGTTTTTTTATTATTGCTGTATAGCTTTTAACTGCTCTTTTGCACACCTTTCAATTTCTATTATATTTTATTGCTGACAATAGCTAGTTCTATATTTTTAGAGTCATTGCACCCCCTACAGGTGATAAATGAAGCAAATAAACTCAAAGTGCAGTTGCACCGCCTCACCACAAGTTGGCGATAAAGGCCTCTACGCTCCTCTGATGCGCTCCATTTCACTGCCATGTCAATTCGGACAAACAGAAGAAGAAGAAGGCCGCTGGCACTGTCTGGGCAAAATCTAAACAATGGGCAAAAAGCACAAGAAACACAAGTCGGAAAAACACACTTTTGAAGGTATTTACATCTTTGTAATCAGATGCTTATTTATTTGTCACCGATTTCTTGTGTATTTAAATATTCGGTGACCGTGAGGAACAATGGCACTGCCGTTCTTTCTACTGATACTTAGCTGCAATGCTAACAACATGGCAACTCACCCCTGTATGAACGTCATTCTATTATGCGCAATTCGATTATGTGTGCAAATAGTGCACATTTATATTAAAACGTAAGCAATACATGTCTCAGTTTTCATCTTTGGTGACTATTTGTGATTGTTGTAGCTGTCATTTCCCCGTTGTTAGCCGTTAGCGTTAGCATGGGTCAGTGTGGGGTTAGCTGTGTTCGGTGCATAGCAAGTTCAGTTGGCATAACTACTGGCGCTGTCGTCGCTAGGCAACCAGCTACTTATCTACAGTTATCGGCTCGTTATAGCGTCGTAATTATTTACATGCTAGTAAGTACATGTCACGCCGTAGTTGGAAGTAGATACATTTGTTAGCTAGTTGGGATTCTGATGGACTTAGTCGTTAGTTCTCCTTGACTAACATGAAAAGATACTTAAATACGGACACAGAAACAAGTAATAACGTTAAAAATTGTTATTGTTTAGCACAACATCGGTATGGTGATACTTCCTGCCATCATACACGTCATCAAGTGCCCGGATGTTCGACTTGATTAGCTGATACTTACCATTTTAAGGCGGTAGTTGGTGTGTATAAAGTAGTTACAGTACATGGGGATGTTTTTAACCGTTATTGAGCTTACTATGCTTACAGTTGTTAGCATGTGTGTTTTTATTCAATTAATAAAATAAACCATGCAGCTGTTAATGTGATGGTTTCTTGCAGAATATGGAGAGCGACCCCTCAAGCTGGTGCTGAAAGTATCCGGCAACGAGGTGACCACCGGGAGCTCCAGCTTGGACACTTTTTACGACGAGCAGTCCACAGATTACGACAAGCCCAAAGACAAGAAGAAGAAAAAGAAGAAGGACAAGGAGAGGAACTGCGGAACACCCGACAGCGACAAAGGAAAGAAAAGGGTACTGACTCGAGGAATGTCATTATTGGCGTCGAGAGCATCTGTATTGATTGACACTTTTGCTACGACAGGTGATTAAAAAGAGAAAAGGTCAAGATGCAGATGGAGATGACGATCGGGAAAGCTGCAGAACCCCCATCCGGTCAGAGCTGGATAAACTGGAAGGTAGTCTTTAAAAAAAAAAAGTATATTTTGTGTCATAACTTCACAAAAACAACTATTTTGCTTTTATGCTCTAATAATCAGCAGAGAAAGAGCAAAGTCCATTGCAGGAAGCACTCAATCAGCTCATCAGGCAGCTCCAAAGGTGCAGCAGCATTCATTGTTGATATACTTCTCGTGTTGACGCTGCTCACAGTGCACCATAACTAATAGCACGGTGTTTTGTTTTGTTTAATCGACAGGAAAGACCCCAGCGCGTTTTTCACATTTCCAGTGACGGACCTGATTGCCCCAGGCTACTCTTCTATTATTAAGTACCCCATGGACTTCAGCACCATGAAAGACAAAGTCAAGAAAGACTGCTACGTGTCTTTGGATGAGCTCAAGGTGTGTTTTAGTGTGCAAAACTTGTGTTGAAAACATCCAAAACCGTAACTTGAATGAAGATTAAGAAAGGTGTAATGCTTTGTAGATATTGGTATTTCACACGAGTGTAAACAGAAGTTAACAAATGTAAACCATAAAAAATATTTATTTTTAGATATTTTCTTAAATATCTACTATGAGGATGTACGGTGCACATCAAACCCGTTCAATACGTTTTTATTGTACAGCTTTATTATTACGTACACCCCAATTACTGTATTTTATGGACTATAAGTCGCTCCGGAGTATAAGTCGCACAAGGCCTAAAAAATGCATAATTAGGTAGAAAAAAACATACATGAGTCGCACTGGAGTATAAGTCGCATTTTTTTGCGGGTAACTTATTTGGAGTATAAGTCACAGGAACAGCCAACCTATGAAAAAAGTGCGACTTATAGTAATAAACCGTATTTTCTGGACTATAAGTCGCACAAGGCCTAAAAAACGCATAATTAGGTAGAAAAAAAACATACATAAGTCGCACTGGAGTATAAGTTGCACAGGGCCAAAAATGCATAATTATGTAGAAAAAAAACATACATAAGTCGCACTGGCGTACAAGTCGCACAAGGCCAAAAATGCATAATTAGGTAGAAAAAAACATACATAAGTCGCACTGGAGTACAAGTCGCACAAGGCCAAAAATGCATAATTAGGTAGAAAAAAACATACATAAGTCACACTGGAGTATAAGTGGCATTTTTTGCGGGTAATTTATTTGAACTACTTGACCAAAACAGACATTACGTCCTCTTGGAAGGCAAGTTCTAACAATAAAAGAATAGCGAACACAAGTCTAAACAGAAGTTAACAAATGTAAACCATAAAAAAAAGATGTTCTGCATGCGTTTTCATTGTTATACAAGCGTAAAAAAAAGAAGCCAATGTGAATATTTTGATGAAATTACTGAATGGTAGACACTCGTTTGAGGCGTTTGAGGGTCACTGTGCTTGTGTGCTGTAAGTCATGTGGGACGTGTGTTTGTCGCAGGCGGATTTCAGGACGATGTGCGAGAACGCCATGACGTACAACAAACCCGAGACCATCTACCACAAGGCGGCGCGCAAGATGCTACACTCTGGCATGAAGATCCTGAGCCAGGTACGGAAGTACACAAAAACATATTCACAAATAGCATAATATGCTTTTTCTCACCTGTAAATGTTGTTACAATGTTGTATTCTCGTGGCCTCACAGCTAGGAGACCCGAGTTCAATTCCACCCTCTGTGTGGAGTTTGCGTGTTCTCCCCGTGGGTTTCCTCCCACATTCCAAAAACATGCTAGGTTAATTAGCGACTCCAAATTGTCCATAGGTATGAATGTGAGTGTGAATGGTTGTTTGGCTATATGTGCCCTGTGATTGGCTGGCCACCAGTCCAGGGTGTACCCCGCCTCTCGCCCGAAGACATCTGGGATAGGCTCCAGCACCCCTCGTGAGGATAAGCGGTAGAAAATGAATGAATGAATGAACTTTCTCATGCAGTCCAAATTATTATTAAAGTTTAAAAAAAATTAATCAATGTATTTTTGAATGTAGACTCCAAATTGTCCATAGGTATGAATGTGAGTGTGAATGGTTGGCTCCAGCACCCCCCCGCGACCCTTGTGAGAATAAGCGGTAGAAAATCAATCAATGAATGAATGAAGTTTTTCATGCACTCCAAATTATTATTAAAGTTTTAAAAAAATGTAATCAATGTATTTTTGAATGTAGACTCCAAATTGTCCATAGGTATGAATGTGAGTGTGAATGGTTGGCTGCAGCGCCCCCCCCCCTCTCTCTCGTGAGGATAAGAGGTAGAAAATGAATGAATTCAATTTGGACTTCCTGCACTCAGTAACCACGGATCTACGTATCTGGAAGTCCTTGGGAGCGCTTGGGAGTGTGACCAATCACAGCGGAGTGGGCGTACCTATAGGAGGTCCGGTAAATCAAAACAGACCACAGGAAATACAGCAGAAACTGGAAGATCTAGAAAGCTTTCAGAGCAATACAGAGCACCACATATGAGCATCATAAGCCCACTATTTTTCCCCATCTTGTGCGTTTGCTGGTATTCACCACACGAGGGCAGCAGAACTCTAATAAAAATGTGTATTCATTATCATTACCCCTATTTTCTCTCCATCCGTCCCTCCAGGAGAGGCTGCAGAGCTTGAAGCAAAGTATCCAGTTCGTGTCTGGTCTGGATCCGTCTGACAAGGACGCCAAGTGTGAGGAACAAGGCTCTGCCTGCCTGCGGGTCAAAAGAGAGGTCCACTCCTCCGGCACGGACGGCAGCGAGCGCTCGCAGACGCCCGGCACGCCGAGGTCAATATCATCACATTTCTCCACCCCCACCCCACCGCTCATATTTAATCTTTTGCCGTTTAAAAGACTGTGAAATCCACCTAAGATCTTGTTTTTGGAGGAAGACTGTCTGTCAAGGAAGAATGTCTTAGAGCGCGTCCGGTCTTGTTTTATGACGTCTTTGCGTGCGTCTTTGTGACGACTCAAAGTTGAGGTCAAGTCATTTTATGTAATATATTTTATATAATTCATTCATTCATTTTCTACCGCTTATCCTCACAAGGGTCGCGTGGGGGGTGCTGGAGCCTATCTCAGCTGTCTTCGGACAAGAGGCGGGGTACACCCTGGACTGGTGGCCAGCCAATCACAGGGCACATATAGACAAACAACCATTCACACTCACATTCATACCTATGGACAATTTGGAGTCGCCAATTATTTAATATTACTCAATTAACTAAATAAAAATAAATTAATACAATAAATAAGCCCATAAATAAATTAATATTAAGTAATATAAAATTAATATTAATTAATATAAATCAATATAAAATTAATATTAATTAAAATAAATTAATAAATAATTTTAAATAATTTTATTTAATATTTCATGATAATACATTCATTCATTTTCTACCACTTTTCCTCATGAGGGTCACGGGGGTGCTGGAGCCTATCCCAGCTGTCTTTGGGCAGGAGGCGGGGTACACCCTGGACTGGTGGCCAGCCAATCACAGGGCACATATAGACAAACAACCATTCACACTCACATTCATACCTATGGACAATTTGGAGTCGCCAATTATTGAATATTAATCAATTAAATAAATTATATATAAATTAAAATAAATTAATAATAAGTAAATAAGCCCATAAATAAATTAATATTGATGAATATAAAATTTATATTAATTAATATAAATTTATATTAATTAATATAAAATTTATAATTAATATAAAATTTATAATTAATATAAAATTTATATTAATTAAAATAATTTTATTTAATATTTCATGATAATAGTTTTTCAATAATGTTAGATTGAAGGGATTAGAGGAGCAGAATAATCCTGCTGCCCACAGACAACGTTTGCCATTCCACATCCTGAAGTCCTTGAAAGGGCCGATGATGGCGGCAGATGAGCCGCACAATGGAGGACGGCACAGGAAACGTCTGTAGCGCCTTCTTTTCAACCACGCGCTTTCCTTCCGCCTCTATAGACACGACAAGGACTCCAAGGACGACGGGGTCATGAGGGAGCTGGAGGAAATCCGCAAGGTCATCGAGGAGTCTGGGGGCAAACTTTCCAACCGAGTGCTGCAGTGCGACGTGAGCACATATCAAACACACACACACACACACACACACACACACACACACACTTGAGGACCACCCATCTTTAACAACCTTTAGATGCTTTGTCCATCTTCCAGGAAGTAGGGTTCAGTCGGACATGATGGTGCCACTCCCACTCGCGTTATCCCCCGGCCTACAAAACAATAGTCCGCCTCTTGTTTTTCCCAGGTGGAGTTCTCCCGGCAGAGGTCCGACGGCTCCACCACTTTGGCTTTCCTCAACCCTGCAGATCCATCAGCGGGAGGTAAGCCAACAAAGGCATAGCAGCGCAACTCCACTTCACTTGGAGCACATTCTTAAATATCCACTATAAGGACGTACGGTGCACAGCAAACCCGTTCAATACGTTTTTATTGTACAGCTTCATTATTACATACACCCCAATTACCGTATTTTATGGACTATAGTCACTCCGGAGTATAAGTTGCACAACGCCTAAAATGCATAATTAGGTAGGAAAAAAACATACATAAGTCGCACTGGAGTATAAGTCGCATTTTTTGTGGGTAACTTATTTGCAGTATAAGTCGCAGGAACAGCCAACCTATGAAAAAAGTGCGACTTATAGTCCGGAAAATACGGTATATATACCGTACTTTCTGGGCTATAAGTTGCTCCGGAGTATAAGTCGCACAAGGCCTAAAAAATCCATAATTAGGTAGAAAAAAAACATACATAAGTCGCACTGGAGTATAAGTCGCACAAGGCCAAAAATGCATAATTAGGTAGAAAAAAACATACATAAGTCGCACTGGAGTATAAGTCGCACAAGGCCAAAAATGCATAATTACGTAGAAAAAAACATACATAAGTCGCTTCGGAGTATAAATCACATCAGGCCAAAAATGCATAATTAGGTAGGAAAAAAATATACATAAGTCGCTTCGGAGTATAAATCCCATCAGGCCAAAAATGCATAATTAGGTAGGAAAAAAATATACATAAGTCGCAATGGAGTATAAGTTGCACAAGGCCAAAAATGCATAATTAGGTAGGAAAAAAAACATACATAAGTCGCTTCGGCGTATAAGTCGCACAAGGACTAAAAAATGCATAATTAGGTAGGAAAAAAACATACATAAGTCGCAATGGAGTATAAGTCGCACAAGGCCAAAAATGCATAATTAGGTAGAAAAAAACATACATAAGTCGCACTGGAGTATAAGTCGCACAAGGCCAAAAATGCATAATTACGTAGAAAAAAACATACATAAGTCGCTTCGGAGTATAAATCACATCAGGCCAAAAATGCATAATTAGGTAGGAAAAAAATATACATAAGTCGCTTCGGAGTATAAATCCCATCAGGCCAAAAATGCATAATTAGGTAGGAAAAAAATATACATAAGTCGCAATGGAGTATAAGTTGCACAAGGCCAAAAATGCATAATTAGGTAGGAAAAAAAACATACATAAGTCGCTTCGGCGTATAAGTCGCACAAGGACTAAAAAATGCATAATTAGGTAGGAAAAAAACATACATAAGTCGCAATGGAGTATAAGTTGCACAAGGCCAAAAATGCATAATTAGGTAGGAAAAAACATACATAAGTCGCACTGGAGTATAAGTCGCACAAGGCCAAAAATGCATAATTAGGTAGGAAAAAAACATACATAAGTCGCTTTGGAGTATAAGTCGCACAAGGCCTAAAAAATGCATAATTAGGTAGAAAAAACATACATAAGTCACACTGGAGTATAAGTGGCATTTTTTGCGGGTAATTTATTTTAACTACTTGACCAAAACAGACATTACGTCCTCTTGGAAGGCAAGTTGGTCCATCCTGCTGCTCAGTGTTCAGCCAACGTTTTTGTTTTTGTTTGTTTTTTTTTCACGGTGATGTCACGTCACGTTGCATCCTGGGTAATTTGAGTGTGAGTAGTAAGCTGATGATAAATACTCAACATTTCTGGCCAATGCAGTACGCATCCGGGAACTGCCAGTGTAGACACACTGCATACTCAGAGTTAGTAGGCGGATTCGAACACAGCCATGGTAAAGTGGCACATTGGGGGTGCGGACTAGTCTGTGAGGACCTGGTAGCTCTTTAACGAGCTTGTCAACCCATCGGAAACCTCAGAAGGTCATTAGGTGTCGTCTTCGGGGGGGAAAAAAAGGCTAAACTCATCACACAGCAACTTAACACTCCAAAAGGGTAGCTAAGAAATATACAACACAAGTACTAATATGAGTTTGCCCGACAGAGGCTGGCTACTGCCCCGTCAAGCTGGGCATGATGTCCACGCGCCTGCAGAGCGGCGTGAACTGCCTTCAAGGATTCCGCGAGGACAAGAGGAACCGGATCACTCCAGGTAACTCAAAGGGGACCTCGACCAAGACCCGCCCACCCATCCACCCCGCCTGGAGCTAACACGGTAAACCGCTCCCCGTCCCCCAGTGTCCTACACCTCCTACGGCCCCTTCACCTCCTACGCGCCCGCCTACGACTCCAGCTTCTCCAACGTCAGCAAGGACGACTCGGACCTCATCTACAGCTTCTTCGGAGACGAGTCTAGTCTGCAGGGCTCAGACAGGTATGCGGGACGCAAGCGGTCACACGTCACCACCGCCGCATTCCTCAAAAGGACACGCATGCTTTGCCGATCATCAGCAGCTTGTCCGACTTCCTGGCCAAATCGGACGAGTACGTGTACAAGATGGCCGACAACCTCCTGGACGCCATGACCAGCGGCGAGCACTCCAAGACGCTGAAGGCGGCGGAGATCGTAAGCGCTACACAACGGCCGGCGTCACGGCAGGAACAGGAAGTGAATGTTTGCTCCTTGGTGTGTGTCCAGCAGGTGGAGCAGCAGCCGAGCAGAGACGACGGCGAGGTGAGTGGAAATAAAAACATCTGGGGGGCTTATACCACCACCGCGCCGCCCCCTCCCAGGCGCGCACCTGCTCACCGCGTATCACATTCCAGCGGAAAATGTCAGCGTTGTGCGGTGAAGTGGAAAAAGGGGAAGAAGAAGAAGAAAAAAACAGCATGTGATGTTTGGACACACGTGTTCTCTCAGCTGCGTCAACATGGCCGCCGCTAGGAAGACAGCGGCGGTTTTTGCTGTTATTCCACACACACACACAAAGTCCTGTTTGCTGTTGTTGGCCTCCCTCCAGTTATCCCTCATCCCCTTTCATTAAAGCCTTTGACTCCTCCAACCCCGTCCACATTTTTCCTCTCCACTGACTGCGTCCTACCTTCTCCTTTCTTTTAGGCCGCCAAACCTGACGCTTCCTGCAACACGGAATCTCCACTTCCCGCTGACGAGGATCTCCCTAGAGGTAAAAAAAAAAAAAAAAAAATTTAGAACCCTCATCACGTACAATCAGCACCTCAAAAGCTCCCTGTGTGTTTACGTGTGTGTCGTACAGACATCCAACAGAAACTGGACCAGACCACCAGGCTCCTGCGAGACCTGCAGGAAGCGCAGAGGGAGCGCCTGAGCGCCAAGCAGCCGCCCAACATGATCTGCTTGCTGGCGCCCACCACTAAAGAGCTGGAGTTGGGTACGTCTGGCAACAGAAACACGCATCAGTTGGATGACAGGATGTCAGTTTTTTTTTTTTTTTAAACTGTCCACCAGATGGTGCTATTTTTTGCCCATTCAAAGCATGCAGAAATCTGTGTTTTTTCGGAAAGACTTAAAAAAAAAAAAATTTCAACCCCTTTTCGGAACTTTTTCACCAGCTGAGAAAGTGACGGGAAATCTGACGGAGCTGACGGGCCAAGTGGCGCCGTGCGACATCAGCAGCGTCTGGGCCATCAGGAGGGCCATGGGCGTCGCTCCCGACGCTCTCATCGACCTCACGACAGGTACGCGCGTCGTTAAACGTCCGCAACACAACATCGGCTCGTAGCTCGCCGCTTCTTTTTTTTCTTCCCCCAGTCCCTCAGATGACGGAACCGATGGACACCACGGAGGCTGTGCCCGCCGTCGCTGCCGTCTAATAACCCGAGAGCAGGTGCCACATATCACATCGACGAGAAGTCACATGACACCTAGCTAACATGAAACGTTAGCATAGCCGTGTGAGCTACTCACATTTTAACAGCAGCATCGTGCTGGCTTAGCCTGTTCGCCGAACACCAAAATGTCTGAGATCTTGGCATCAGTTTGAGACGTGTAGTGAAGCCTGTTTTGTTTTTTGTTCCAAAATCGGTTCTAGTGAGACATTTAAAAAAAAATTTGCAGAATAGGTGACCTTACAGATGTTAAAACATACAAAACGTACAAAAAGTCATTTTTATTCAGTTGTGACATTTCATTCAATAAAACTTTTTTTTTTATTAAATCACCATTTTGAATAATTTATTATTCCGTTCCGCGACTCAACAGTTCACACACAAAAAGGCCCGAATATGCGTCAGGTGTTAAGACGAAAGCAGCACAATTGGTGGTCAAGTAAGGCCAATGAAGAGGCATGAAGATCCAGGATTCAGCTTTCCTGCGCTGAGAACCTGGACACACAAACCCAACATAGACTACAAGTAGGCTCGCCGCACACATGAAACCGCCGTGTTAGATGGGAATCGAACTGAAGTCCAAAACGTGTTGCTTTTGCTTATTACACAGTAACAAAGCAGAGTGTCCAACTTGCCGAAGAAACATCTACAAAAACAACATACACGTTCCTCTCATGCTCATCTAAGTGTAATCCAAAGTACAAAAGTTCCTCTAGACACCCCCACTAATGGCTGACAGCAGCGCCCCTGCAGGTTTGCAGCTGTACTGCAGCCATGTTCGGAGAAGTAAACAGTGTGTCCTTGTCCTTGGGGAAAGTTCCTTTGACTCGTCGGTGGCTCAGCTCAGGCCCATGCCTTGCTGCTTGCTCATGTCCGTGCACACAAAGAAGGTCTTCAGCTCGCCTTTTCCCTTCACGTTGATGAAGCCGCGACATTCGCACGAGTAGCCCAGCTTGTGCAGCACGTCTGACGTTTCTTCCGTCACCTGACACACACACACAATTCAATGTCATAACAAAATAACATTTTGTACAGCGGTAGAGCTCCCCACATCTCTACTTAGCTATTTTACATATAATTCATTATATCTTGTTAAAATATATTATTCGTGTTAATAAAATAACCTTTAAAAAATGATACAATAATCAAACAATACTTCCAAACTACTGAATGTATTTAAAAAAATATATATTATATATTATATTATATAAAAATGACATTTTTAACTGAAAACCTTAACACAAATAATATCTCCCAAACAGTGGATGCCCCACCACACATAATACAGCCACCAAAAACTATACATTTTTAATGTCAAATATCTCAACACAAAAAAATATACCAAAATACCAACTAAAAGAGACAAAAATGACGTTTTTAACAATTGAAGCCCTACCACAAATAGCTCTAAAAAATGTTTTTCAAAGCAGATGCCTTAACACAAATTATTACTAAATACAGGCAAAAGCTTTTTGATGCCATACCACAAATGATGAAATACTAACTCCAAACTATATCATTTTAACAGTGGAAATTTAACTCCAGAATTTATCTTGTATAAAAATGCCGTTTTTAACTGTAAAAACCTTTACACAAATAATATCTCCCAAACAGCGGATGCACCACCACACATAATACAGCCACCAAAAACTATACATTTTTAATGGCAAATATCTCAACACAAGCTTTTTGATGCCATACCACAAATGATGAAATACTAACTCCAAACTATATCATTTTAACAGTTCAAATATACCTCCAAAATATGTCTTATATAAAAATGACGTTTTTAACCATTGAAGCCCTACCACAAATAATAGCTCTAAAACATTTGTTTTTAAAAGCAGATGCCTTAACACAAATATTACTAAATACAGCCAAAAGCTTTTTGATGCCATACCACAAATGATGAAATACTAACTCCAAACTATATCATTTTAACAGTGGAAATATACCTCCAGAATATATCTTATATTAAAATGACGTTTTTAACTGAAAACCTTAACACAAATAATATCTCCCAAAGAGTGGATGCCCTACCACACATAATACAGCCGCCAAAAACTACACATTCTAATGGCAAATATCTCAACACAAAAAATATACCAAAATACCAACTAAAAGAGACAAAAAATGAAGTTTTTAACAATTGAAGCCCTACCACAAATAATAGCTCTGAAAAATGTGTTTTTAAAATGATGAAATACTAACTCCAAACTATATCATTTTTACAGTGGAAATATACCTCCAAAATATATCTTATATAAAAATAACGTTTTTACCATTGAAGCCCTACCACAAATAATAGCTCTGAAAAAATGTTTTTAAAAGCAGATACCTTAATACAAATAATTACTAAATACAGCCAAAAGCTTTTTGATGCCATACCACAATTGATGAAATACTAACTCCAAACTATATCATGGTGGAAACAGTGGAAATATACCTCCAGAATATATCTTTTAAGAGGTTATTGCTGGTAAGGCATCAACTACATATAAAATTTTACTTTTTTTTTGCTGTATTGTCTGCTTATTGCATTTTTAGTGGTAAGGCATTAAAAATGTTGCCTCCTTGCTTGTGTTAAGGCATTAACTGTTCAAAATATTAGTTTTATTCGTGTTAAGGCATTAATTGTACTAAATCGTATTGGAGTAAAAAGGTATTATATATATTTTCTTTGTTTTCCACAAGGAAACAGCAGGTTTTTTCCATATTGTTTCTCTGTGGCGCGGTATGAAATGATCCGTGAACCGGCGTCTGATTGGGGAGGGCGCTCATTCAGCGTGAGTCATACATATGTTAGCCAAAAGGAAAAGAAGCAGCAACCTTGCAGCGAATCAACTCAGGAGGAAGACGTACAGTAAAGAAGACAAATGTTAGGTTGCTACGGCAACGCTTCCAAAGCACCCCTGCTCCAACATGAAGAGGTAATAATAAAAAGTAAGCGTACTTGGATCTTTCCCAGCTCCCCTGTGCTCTCCATCCTGCTGGCCACGTTGACGGTGTTGCCCCAGATGTCGTACTGAGGCTTCCTGGCGCCGATCACGCCGGCGATCACGGGGCCGTGATTAATTCCTGCACAGGAACGCACATTTTGGGATGTTACATTTTAATCAAAAATTTTTTTTTACTTTAATAATAATTTGGAGTGCATGAGAAAGTTCATTCGTTTATTCACTTTCTACCGCTTATAAAAAAATATTGAAAATATTTAATGTAATATTTTTTTAAATAAAATATTTTAAAAATACAATAGAGTGAGAAGACAAAAATCGGAAATATTGATACAAATAATTTCACCTAAAAAAATATTTCTGCAAAAAAAAAAAGAATTGTTTACAAAAACTTTTTTTTACACATTTTTATGACTAAACACTAACCCGGGGGTGCTGGAGCCTATCCCAGCTGTCTTGGGGCGAGAGGCCGGGTACACCCTGGACTGGTGGCCAGCCAATCACAGAGCACATATAGACAAACAACCATTCACACTCACATTCATACCTATGGACAATTTGGAGTCGCTAATTAACCTAGCATGTTTTTTTTTTTTTTTTTGGAACATGCAAACTCCACACAGAGATGTCCGAGGGTGGAATTGAACTTGGGTCTCCTAGCTGTGAGGTCTACGCGCTAACCACTCAACCACCGTACAGCCCTTTTTTGTTATTATTATTAAAATTCATTCATTTTCTACCGCTTATCCTCACGAGGGTGGCGGGGGGTGCTGCAGCCTATCCCAGCTGTCTTGGGGTCGCCAGCCAATCACAGGGCACATATAGACAAACAACCATTCACACTCACATTCATACCTATTGACAATTTGGAGTCGCTAATTAACCTAGCATGTTTTTGGAATGTGGGAGGAAACCGGAGTACCCGCAGAAAACCCGCGCATGCACGGGGAGAACATGCAAACTCCACACAGAGACAGCCGAGGGTGGGATTGAACTCGGGTTTCCTAGCTGTGAAGCCTGCGTGCTAACCACTCAACCACCGTGCAGCCTGCATGAGGAAATGTAGCTAGCTTTGAACACTTGGGCATTTTATTTACTGTACACAGTTCCAGTACATACCGATAGATGAGAAAATGCTATTGTTGGACTTAGTTTGTGGCTGTGGGTTGAAGGTAATAAGACGATGAAACGTAAACGCGACAAAGGAGCGACTAACGCTTTGTAAAACACGTTACGTTATGCAGCTGCCGTGTTGAAAAGCTTTTCCATTCGCTTGAAAAAGACAAGAAAGCCGCTCCACTTGACACACGACCATAAATCCGCAAACAGGTTATGAAATTTAGCGGGGGTGGGGGTGTTGGTGGGGGGGGGGAGGTGAGTCTTCCCAAAAGTGGGATGACATCAGCTTCCAACCACGCTGCGCTGCGCGCGTTGGCTTGGCCCCACGCCGCTACGGCTGGCTCGGCCCACTCACCCACACGCAGCCTGAAGCTGTTGAAGGAATGTCGGTTGATGCCGTCCAACTTGCCCATCAGAGCGATGGCGAACTCCACCATGATCCCGATCTGGGCCTGCTGGCGCTCCCTGTCCTGGAAGAGGCACGCAACATTCGGCATTTTAACATGAACAAAGTAGCTGAAAGGCAGCACTGCTATCATGCAGTTAGCTAACAGTTGGCATGCTAAGCGGCAAAAGTCCAAAGGCAATTCTTCAGTGTCCTTGCTTTCATGTATTATACCATTTTGACATCGTTAAAATAAAAAAATGCTAACAGCTCCTAGCAAGATGACACCTAGTGCTGAAAGTCCCAAAGGAGTTTCAGAGTGTCTTTACACCATGCCATGTATACTGTATGTATTTGCATTTAGACATGCGTAAAATGCTAATATGCTAACAGTTAGCATGCTAACACCTAACAAGATAGCACTTAGTATTGAAAGTGCAGAGGAAGTTGTAGAGTGTTATTCCATCATGTCCTGTATCTATTTGCATTTAGACATAAGTAAAATGGCTAACATGCTAACAGTTAGCATGCTACCACCGAGCAATATAACACTTAGTATTGAACGTGCCAAAGAAGTTGGAGTGTTTTTACGTCATGTCATGTATGTATTTGCCTTTAGACATGAGTAAAATGGCTAAAATGCTAACAGTTAGCATGCTAACACCTAGCAATATAACATTTAGTACTGAACGTGCCAAAGAAGTTGGAGTGCTTTTACGTCATGTATATATTTGCCTTTAGACATGAGTAAAATGGCTAAAATGCTAACAGTTAGCATGCTAACAACTAACAAGATAGCACTTAGTATTGAAAGTGCAGAGGAAGTTGTAGAGTGTTATTCCATCATGTCATGTATCTATTTGCATTTAGACATGAGGAAAATGGCTAACATGCTAACAGTTAGCATGCTACCACCAAGCAATATAACACTTAGTATTGAACGTGCCAAAGAAGTTGGAATGTTTTTACGTCATGTCATGTATGTATTTGCCTTTAGACATGAATAAAAAGGCTAAAATGCTAACAGTTAGCATGCTAACACCTAGCAATATAACATTTAGTACTGAACGTGCCAAAGAAGTTGGAGTGCTTTTACGTCATGTATATATTTGCCTTTAGACATGAGTAAAATGGCTAAAATGCTAACAGTTAGCATGCTAACACCTAGCAAGATAACACTGAGTATTGAATGTCCCAAGGAAGTTGTAGTGGTTTTACATCATGCCATATATGTATTTGCCTTTAGACATGTGTAAAATGGCTAAAATGCTAACATGCTAACACTTAGCATGTTAAAATTTAACAAGATGGCACTTAGTTTTGAAAGTGCCAAGGACCTTGTAGTTTTTACATCATGTCATGTGTGTATTTGCCTTTAGACATGTGTAAAATAGCTAAAATACTAAGTTAGCATGCTAACACCGAGCAAGATAACAGTATTGAATGTGCCAAGGAAGTTGTCGAGTGTTTTTACATCATGCCATGCATTTAGATGTGTAAAATGGCAAAAATGCTAACATGCTAACAGTTAGCACATTAGCATCTTAGCATGCTAGCATCCAGCAGGGTAGCACCAAGTACCAAAAGCGCTCCTTACAGCATGCCGTGTATGTATTTGCACTTCTTGGGAGAACACAGTGGTAGACGGTTAGCATTAGCATTAGCATAAAAGGTCCAGACACACAAAAGGTGGTGTTCTTAGTAGAACCTACTAGAAGTTCATTTCAACTGTCTAAATTCCAGCATCAATAAACTGGAACGTCTGCCACTTGAAACAGTTGAAAACTCCCATTTTCCGGAGCCAGCGCCGGTCCGCCCTCAGAGTGACCCCAGCGTCCACCCCACCTGATTGTTCTCCTGCCCGGGCGTCCCGCTGAGCCCGGCCGCCGCCATGTACGTGCTGCCAATTGTCTTGATCTTCTCCACGCCGCTGAACTTGGGCTTGGACAGCAGCTGCGTTGAAGACACCAGGAAGGTTAGCAAGCTGCTTCCATTTCATTTGTGCCTTTTGGAGGACCTTTCCGGTGCTTGGGTGGGAATGTTCCTCTCCGCTCACCTCGTCAAAGTCGGCGATGATTTCGTTGAGGAGTCGCAGGCATTCCAGACCTTCCTTGTTGATATCGCACTCGGTGTAGAACTCTTTGAAATCCGGCACTGAGGCGAACATCACGCACACGCAGTCGTATGACTTGTAGTAGAGGTCCTGTCCGAAAACATCAATCTGACGTTCATTTCAAATGGGAATTTTTAGGCTGGAAAATGTGGAATTCTGTGAAAACCAGGATTTTTTCCCCCAGTGTTGGAAAACAGGCTGAATGTTTGGAATTATGTTTGTTCATGTTGGAATGGTTTGAATCGACTGAGAAATGTCTTTGGGAATTTTGGGACTGTGCAAAATAGCCTAAAACCTGGATGAGCGTTGGAATCCTTTGAGGAAAAATCCCATATTTTTCAATAAGAATGTTTGGGAAAACATTAGAATTTTTGGAATGTTAAAAATAGATCACCTGAAGGTTTTGAATGA
The DNA here is from genome assembly GCF_037039965.1 of Doryrhamphus excisus. Taxonomy (NCBI): domain Eukaryota; kingdom Metazoa; phylum Chordata; class Actinopteri; order Syngnathiformes; family Syngnathidae; genus Doryrhamphus; species Doryrhamphus excisus. Next base: position 19,466,136 of record NC_136369.1, read on the forward strand.
GCTAAATGTCCTGGCTGTAGAATGGTTTGAATTGGAAGAACAATGTGGATTTTGGGTTGGGTTTGGAAAAATGAAGGAATTTTTGGAATGTGGGAAAATTGTTAACCTGAATGTTTCAATACTGGAACACTTTGAAAGCATGGAAAAGTGTGGTAAAATGAAATTCATTTTACAATGAGAATTTTGGGCTGGAAAAATGAGGAATTCTGTGAGAGCTGGGAATTTTTAGAATATGGATATATTGTTACCCTGAATGTTTTGATGCTGGAATGGTTTTAATGGGTTAAAAAAACATGGGAATATGCCATTCATTTCACAATAGGATTTTTCAGGCTGGAAAGATGAGGAATTCTGTGAAAAGCAGGAATTTTTCCCAAGTTGGAAGCTTGAATATGTTGAATTTGCTGAATTTTTTTATGCTGCAAGTGTGGGTAAATGACATTGATTGATGAGAATTTTGGACTGGACAAATCAGGAGTTCTGTGAGAACCGGGAATTTCTGGGAAGTGGATATAAGCTTGGATGGGTAAAAAAAAAATCCTTTTAATCCTGGAACACTGAGTCGGTGGAGAAATGTCGGAAAATGCATTTCATTTAAAATTGGAATTGGGCTGGAAAATGTGGAATTTTTTAAATGTCGGCAAAAAGCCTGAAAGTTTTGAATTATTTAGCTGAATGCGTTGACGTTGAAATGTTTTGAATCGGTTGAGAAATATGGATGTAGTAAGAATTCCTAAGATCAAACTGAAAAAAGAAAATGTGGAATTCTGGGAAAACTAAGAATTTTTGTGATATGAAGAATTGTTAACCTGAATGTTTTGATGATGGAATGGAATGGAATACAGTGGCCAATACACTGGAATACATGTGTAGGTTAAGAAATGTACAAGTAGGAAGAATTCTTAAGGAAAATTGTCTTTGGAAAATGTGGAACTTCGGGCTCAGCAGGAATTTCGATGATGTGCAAAACAGCTAAACTCTAAATGCGCGTTTTAGCAGTGGAATCTTTTGGGAAATGTTGGTCATTTTTTTAGCTAAAAATGAGGTGAAAGTTTTCATGTGAGTCATTTTCGATGGGAATGTTCTTGTCTTCAGGAATGATCTTCAGCCAGGTCTCACCTCGTTCTTTTTGTTCTCGCCGACAAAAAGCGAGGCCACGTGAGCCGGCAGCACGTTCTCCAGCAGAAGCCGGTTGAGGTTCTCCCGGGTCTCGATCTCGTCCTGCTCCGTGTGGTTCTTGTACTTGAGCAGGAAGTCCTGGCGGAAGCACGACTCGTTCTGTAGGCACACGACAAGGATGGGTTTGAAATAATAATAATAGTAGAAGAACAAATAATAATAATAATAATAATAATAATAATAACGCAAGCAGAAGGCAGAACCTGCTGTGAGATGATGAGCATGGTGACCAGGAACAAGGTGATGTAGATGCAGCTCATCACCTGAGGGTGCTTCACCAGGCCGACCAGTCTCAGGATGGACTCATCTTCTATGCTGTGAGGAAATACTGCATGTTGGGATGCGGCCATATTTGACTTGAAATTTCTCTAATTCTCAATTTCCGATATCGATCTCAGCCGATACCGATATGTGTAACCTGGGTGCTGGAGCCTATCCCAGCTGTTTTCGGGCAAGAGAGGCGGGGTACACCCTGGACTGGTGGCCAGCCAATCACAGGGCACATATAGACAAACAACCATTCACACTCACATTCATACCGATGGACAATTTGGAGTGGCTAATTAACCTAGCATGTTTTTGGAATGTGGGAGGAAACCGGAGTACCCGGAGAAAACCCACGCATGCACGGGGAGAACATGCAAACTCCACCGGTCGAGGGTGGAATTGAACTCGGGTCTCCTAGCTGTGAGGTGTGCGCGCTAACCACTAGACCACCGTGCAGCCCGACATTCATATTTAATTCTTATAATATGTTGACTTTCTCTTTATGACTTTGATTTTAAATGACATTTTTAATTTCTTATTTAGTTGATTTCTCATAATATTACAACATTCTTAAATATTTCAATTTCATGCTACTAAAATGACATTATTTTCCTTATTATATTGCAATGTTAAGCTTGTAAAATTATGGCTTTTTATCGTTAAATTAAAACTTGTTTTTCTTCATATTCTTATAAAATGACTGCTGTTATTGGTTGGTTGTTTTGTAGTTGAACTATATTTTTATTTTAAAAAAAAGTACAATTAAAACAAATTAAAAAAATTTAAAAATTAATATAAAAAAAATCTGCTGCAGGCAGTGCTTTGGACAACCCCGATTTAATATGATAATATGATGATGTCATCCAATGACATAATCGTACCATAGTAACTGTCAAAATCACTATCTTGGCAGTTACTATGGTACCGATTATGTCATTGGATGCTCATATCACCTCCTACTTCGGTACATGACTTAAATTAAATTAAAATAAATTAAATTGAATTTTATTTTATTTTTTATATTTATTTTTCTTACCTTTTTAAAATAAAAATAGCAGAATTAATGTGAAAAATATTTATTTTTATTTGTATTTATTTTTATTTTTTATATTTATTTTTCTTACCTTTTTAAAATAAAAAATAGCAGAATTAATGTAAAAAATATGTATTTTTATTATTTTTTATATTTATTTTTCTTACCTTTTTAAAATAAAAATAGCAGAATTAATGTGAAAAAATTACAATTAAATTAAATTAAATTAAATTAAAACCATATTAGGAAAGCAGGAAGTGAACAAATGTAACAGTTAGTGATTGTAAAAGTACCAGATGGAGGGGTAGGATTTAATAAGCTTTGCTTCTTCCTACTCCTTTTGGACATGTGGAACTGGGAACTGATTATGGGATGCACTCTATTGGAATCCGATGCATGTTCAAATGAAATAAAACCATTACCATATGCGGTCAATTAAAGGGCACACACCCCAGAATATGGACACCTATTACCTATATATGTTGAACATTATTATATTATACACACAGTACATACTACAGTACATTGTAATATTCCCAGTATGTGATGACTCTGGAAGATCAACATCCAATAAGGTCGCTCCCATTCAACAAATCACTTTAATCCTCCTCATGTGTGACTTTTTCCACCACGTCAGTCGCCTCCTATTGCAGTATCAGACGTGCCTACAGTATATATTCTATGTATATATATATATATATATATATAATGTATAAATACACATTGAGTCCCCACCTGCTGCAGTTCCCGACCCCAGGAATCTGAGCGTAGAGGACGCCGGCGTAGGCCACAAAGAGGGCCCTGTTGGTGCTGAGGATGATGACGTAGTACACCGTGGAGGCCAGGGTGAGGAAGAGCGCTTTGAGCTCCAAGCTGACCCGCAGGAAAACCCCGCAAGCCACCAGGGATAAGATGCAGCAGTACACAGAGTACTACGTGGGAGACAGAGAGAGGCTGCGTATTACTATGGACCTGACATTAGTAACTATTAAAAATGTATGCCATTGAATAGGAAATGAGTTTGATGTCCAATTATATTACATTTGCATAGAACATTAATGAAAAACATGAAAATATATATATATATATATTCAATTGTGAACAAATTAAATAATAAACACAAACAAATATTGTATGCATGCCTATTAGTGTAAATACTCCAATTAGTACTTCTATTCAATTAACTGCAGTCTCGTATGGACCTCGGGGGTGTATGCACTTTAAAATGGTATATTATTTTACATATATATATATATATATATATATATATATATATATATATATATATATGTAAAATAAATATTTTAAAAATATAATATAAAAAATATATAAAAAAAAATAAAAAATAATATTTTTCACATTAATTCTGCAAGTTTTTTGTTTTTAAAAGGTAAGAAAAATAAATATAAATAATAAAAATAAATAGAAATAAATATTTGTCACATTAATTCTGCTATTTTTTATTTTAAAAAGGTAAGAAAAATAAATATAAAAATAATATAAATATTTTTCCCATTAATTCTGCTGTTTTTTTATTTTAAAAAGGTAAGAAAAATAAATATAAAAAATAAAAATAAGAAAAATAAATATTGTTCCCATTAATTCTGCTATTTTTTATTTTAAAAAGGTAAGAAAAGTAAATATAAAAATAATAAATATAAATAAATATTTTCCCATTAATTCTGCTGTTTTTTATTTTAAAAAGGTAAGAAAAATAAATCTAAAAAATAAAAATAAGAAAAATAAATATTGTTCCCATTAATTCTGCTATTTTTTATTTTAAAAAGGTAAGAAAAATATAAAAAATAAAATTAATAAATATAAATAAAAAATATTTTCCCATTAATTCTGCTATTTTTTATTTTGAAAAGGTAAAAAAAATAAATATAAAAAATAAAAATAAGAACAATAAATATTTTTCCCATTAATTCTGCTATTTTTTATTTTGAAAAGGTAAAAAAATAAATATAAAAAATAAAAATAAGAACAATAAATATTTTTCCCATTAATTCTGCTATTTTTTATTTTAAAAAGGTAAGAAAAATAAATATAAAAAATAAAAATAATAAATATAAATTAAAAATATTAATTCTGCTATTTTTTTATTTTAAAAAGGTAAAAAATATAAATATAAAAAATAAAAATAAGAAAAATAAATATAAATAAAAATAAATATTTTCCAATTCTATTTTTTATTTTAAAAAGGTAAGAAAAATAAATATAAAAATAATGAAATTAAATATAAATAAAAATAAATATTTTTCACATTAATTCTATTTTTTATTTTAAAAAGGTACCAAAAATAGTACGAAAACGTCCTCACAGGCAGATAGAAGAGTCCTTCCTGTAGGCCCACTCCATGGGAACCATTTGCGTGCCCAAGGTCCAGAACATCGCTGGAACATTCCGGCAAACGTGTCTGAACGAAGCACTGAAGCGTGGCGGCATTGTGGGGAAAAAATCCGAGAGGAAAAAAAGTTGTAAATGTGCGATGTCGCTTTAAGGAGATGAAAGGGCGGCTTCTTTACCAGGTTGAAGATTGCCAAGATTATAATGACCGCAGTGGCGACGGTGGCCAGCGGGAGGCGCACACATGGCTTCTTCACCACCGACTCCGACACGGCAGCCAGCCACTGGCAATTGGACAGCTTCTCTGGAAAAAGACGCTACACACACATAAATACATTTTAAAAAAAACAAGATGGCGCATACCAACATGCGTCACATTCATCTGCACACCAGGAATCTGTAAGGACCGACCGAGTCACTAGGTTAGCTATAGAAAGATACAGGGCATGGCTTCCAGAATGTCTTTCTATTCTAACACTGGCTAATTCTAGCATAGGACTTCCACTGAGGTATCATCCTACTAACCGCATATAAGACGCTCTCTGGGCAAAAAGTCTGAAAAAGACAGGTTGTCGTATATTATGGGTGGAGAAATGTATACGTGCAAACATATTTACAATGGCGTGAAAATGCAATTTTATATGTTGTCATTTTTTCCAAAAACTCTGACGACTAATAAAGACGTCGGCTTATATGCGGATTCTGAAGGGTTATACATGCAAATCAACAGAGGACCCGACACGACTAGTAAACGTGTTTTTTTTTCAATTTGTTTTAAATTTTGTTTCACAAAATATTTTTTTCACTAAACAGGTCCCGCAAAAAGTTGTGTTGTCTTATATTCGGGTTAGAGATGTTTGTACATGCAAATCAATGAGTGGGCCTACACACCTTCAAAACAGTTTTTTTACATCTCAAATTGTCTTTGATTTTGTCTCATACAATTTTTAAAAAACAGACTTTGAAAATGTTTGTCTTATATTCGAGGTCAAGAAATTTCTGTATGAAAACCAACAGTTGGCACCAGGGGAGTTGGAAGCCGATTTGACAAAGTAATTTTTAAATCTAAACATCTTTGAGTGAGTATTATTAAGTATTTCTTCAGAAACTGTCTTTCAAAAAGATGCGTCTTATATTCGGGGTCTGAAATGTATACATGCAAAACAACAGATGGCTTCAAATAAAGTGAAAACATGGTTTTGACATCAAATTGTCTTTGATTTTGTCTCATACAATTTTTAAAAAACAGACTTTGAAAATGTTTGTCTTATATTCGAGGTCAAGAAATTTCTGTATGAAAACCAACAGTTGGCACCAGGGGAGTTGGAAACCGATTTGACAAAGTAATTTTTAAATCTAAACATCTTTGAGTGAGTATTATTAAGTATTTCTTCAGAAACTGTCTTTCAAAAAGATGCGTCTTATATTCGGGGTCTGAAATGTATACATGCAAAACAACAGATGGCTTCAAATAAAGTGAAAACATGGTTTTGACATCAAATTGTCTTTGATTTTGTCTCATACAATTTTTAAAAAACAGACTTTGAAAATGTTTGTCTTATATTCGAGGTCAAGAAATTTCTGTATGAAAACCAAAAGTTGGCACCAGGGGAGTTGGAAACCGATTTGACAAAGTAATTTTTAAATCTAAACATCTTTGAGTGAGTATTATTAAGTATTTCTTCAGAAACTGTCTTTCAAAAAGATGTGTCTTATATTCGGAGTCTGAAATGTGTACACGCAGAGCAACAGATGGCTCCAAATACAGTGAAAACATGGTTTTGATATCAAATTGTCTTTGATTTTGTCTTAGTAAATATTTCTTCCAAAAAAAACGAGTCTTAAAAAAAGATGTCTTATATTCGGGATCAACATATTTATACATAGAAACCAACAGTTGGCTTGAAATGACTTAAAATGTGATTTTTTTTAATGAAAAATGTGTCTTAAAAAGATGTCTTTCCCAGAAATCGATGTTGAAAAAGATGTGTCTTATATTTGAGGTTTAGGGGTTCATGCATTCAAACCAACAGGTGGCTCTAAAATACTTCAATTTCAATTTTTTTCAATTTTTTAAAAAGTAAATTTGTTTTAAAAAATATGTTTTTCCCAAAATGGGTTATTGAAAAAGATGTGTCTTATATTCGGAGTCTAAAATGTGTACGTACAGAGCAACAGATGAAAACATGTGAAAACATGGTTTTGATATCAAATTGTCTTTGATTTGGTCTTAGTAAATATTAATTTATTTAAGAAAAGAGTCTTAAAAAAATATGTCTTATATTCAGGATCAACAGATTTATACACAGAAACCAACAGTTGGCTTGAAATGACTTCAAATGTGTTTTTTTTCTTTTTTTATGAATAAATGTGTTTTAAAAAGATGTCTTTCCCAGAAATCGATGTTGAAAAAGGTGTCTTATATTCGGGATTTAAGGGTTCATATATGCAAACAAACAAGTGGCTCTAAAAAATTAAAAAATTAAAAAATTAAAAAAATTAAAAAATTAAAAAATTAAAAAATTAAAAAATTAATACATTTATTATAATAATAATTAAATAATACTTAAATAAATATAATTACAAATTTATTTTTTTATCATATCGTCATTGATTTTGTCTTAAAAAAATATTCCTTCCAAAAACAGGCCTTGACAAGGAGGGGTTGTTCTATATTGGGGGCCAGTAAGACCCATGATAGAGTTTGGCTAAGAAAGGGTTAGCAAACCAGCTCTGCAAATGTTAATGGAAGCTTTCAACACTGACCTGTAAGTGACCAGCAAAGCAGATGGCCAAGGTCAACAGCAGGACACACGCCAACGCTCCAAACGTTATTCCTAATATCTGTCGGCTGAGGGGGTTTCATGAAAGGACCAGGTGTGTCGGCATCGAACACTGTAGCGGCTACGTATATATATATATATATATGAATGAATGCTCCAAAAAAAAAACACGCATACTCACTCCTTCGTGACAAACATCTGGATGAGAAAGATGCAGAGGAAGATGAAGGTGGCACAGCCGACGTAGTGCTTGAACATGGGCAAATCCAGCGCTCGGTACTTTGAGAACAGCAACACAAAAATATTGGAATCGGCACAATTGGGAATGCCTTCAATGAGGAAGTCACCTGTTTTTCCAGATCTTTCTTCGGAAACCATATAGCTAAACTCCCGCTTTCTTCCGATTTATACCATTGCCTATAAAGTTTAAAAATATTAGACCCCGGAAACGGACTTTATCGTGCATATTTACCTCCTCCAAAAGTGGACTTACTTGCTGCTGAGCTCATCTATGGTCGTCGTCATCTCGTTGTGCAGCTCCTCATCAAAGCGACTCTTCTGGGATTTGTTCCTACGCCGGAAATGCACACGACACATGGATGACTTCCAACACACGCCAATCATGAGGATATGCTTCAGAATTTGCAAGATTAATGGATTTTTTACGCATATTATTATTATTATTATTATTATTATTATTATTAGTGAGGAGTAAAATAAGAAAAGATGCCTGGGAGAGAAAGTACATAAGAAGGAGTTAAACGGATGTTAGATGAGCTTCTCTTCTGTTTCGGAAAGCCCCGACTCTATCAGATCTAGCAGGAAGGAAGCCCTCGCACAGATGCACGCAGCAGATACATACCCCCCCACCCCCGTGCCCCCGTGCCCCCGTGCCCCCCACCCGTTCCGTGTTAACAGGATGATAATAAAGACAACACATGCTAGCCTCGTAAAACGGGAGCACATTGAGCAAGAACTGCAGTACACCTGCTAGGGTTAGTTAGTAGTACAGTTAGACCACTTAGTAGCAGTAGTAGTAGTAGTAGTAGTAGTAGTAGTAGTAGTGCTCAACCAGGAAGTAAGGATGTATTTCCATATACAAGCATTTTTAGGGACAGTACTATAAAAAAAAGTACACACGGATGTACTGTGGAGTAGTCAGTGTGCACCTTGGATAATAGTATGGAGTCACCATCAAGACGCAGTCATGGTCGCGGGCTGCACGAGTGCTGCCGACAGTGGGTGAGCTGCGGTGCACACACCTTCAAAAGTGTTTTTTTTTAAATCTCAAATTGTCTTTGATTTTGTCTCATACAGTTTTTTAAAAAAACAGGCATTGAAAATGTTTGTCTTATATTTGAAACCAACAGTTGGCTCGAAATTACTTCAAATGTGATTTTTTATTAAATACAGTGAAAACGTGGTTTTGATATCAAATTGTCTTTCATTTAGTAAATATTAGTATTGACTTAGTAAATATTTCTTCCAAAAAATAAGTCTTCAAAGAAGATGTCTTATATTTGGGTTCAACAGATTTATACATAGAAACCAACAGTTGGCTCAAAATGACTTCAAATGTGATTTTTAAAAAAATTTTAAAGAATAAATTTGTCATAAAAAGATGTATTTCCCAAAAATGGATGTTGAAAAAGGTGTCTTATATTCGGGGTTTAAGAGTTCATGTATGCAAACCAACAGGTGGCTCTAAAAATACTTCAAAACATGATCTTTTTTTCATTTTTTAAAGAATAAATTTGTTTTAAAAAAAAAAACGAGTCTTAAAAAAAAGATGTCTTATATTCGGGTTCAACAGATTTATACATAGAAACCAACAGTTGGCTCAAAATGACTTCAAATATGATTTAAATTTTTTTTTAAGAATAAATTTGTCATAAAAAGATGTCTTTCCCAAAAATGGATGTTGAAAAAGGTGTCTTATATTCGGGATTTAAGGGTTCATGTATGCAAACCAACAGGTGACTATAAAAATACTTCAAAACATGATTTTTTTTTTATTTTTTAAAGAATAAATTTGTTTTTAAAAAATGAATCTTAAAAAAAGATGTCTTATATTCGGGTTCAACAGATTTATACATAGAAACCAACAGTTGGCTCGAAATGACTTCAAATGTGATTTAAAATTTTTTTTAAAGAATAAATTTGTCATAAAAAGATGTCTTTCCCAAAAATGGATATTAAAAAAGATGTGTCTTATATTCGGGGTTTAGGGATTCATGTATGCAAACCAACAGTCGGCTCTAAAAATACTTCAAAACATGATTTTTTTTTCATTTTTTAAAGAATAAATTTGTTTTAAAAAAATTAATCTTAAAAAAATATGTCTTATATTCGGGTTCAACAGATTTATACATAGAAACCAACAGTTGGCTCAAAATGACTTCAAATGTGATTTTTTTAAAAAATTTAAAGAATAAATTTGTCATAAAAAGATGTCTTTCCCAAAAATGGATGTTGAAAAAGGTGTCTTATATTCGGGGTTAAAGAGTTCATGTATGCAAACCAACAGGTGGCTCTAAAAATACTTCAAAAGATGATCTTTTTTTCATTTTTTAAAGAATAAATTTGTTTTTAAAAAAAAAAGTCTTAAAAAAAAGATGTCTTATATTCGGGTTCAACAGATTTATACATAGAAACCAACAGTTGGCTCGAAATAACTTCAAATGTGATTTAAATTTTTTTTTTTAAAGAATAAATTTGTCATAAAAAGATGTCTTTCCCAAAAATGGATGTTGAAAACGGTGTCTTATATTCGGGGTTTAAGAGTTCATGTGTGCAAACCAACAGGTGGCTCTAAAAATACTTCAAAACATGATCTTTTTTTCATTTTTTAAAGAATAAATTTGTTTTTAAAAAAAAACGAGTCTTAAAAAAAGATGTCTTATATTCGGGTTCAACAGATTTATACATAGAAACCAACAGTTGGCTCGAAATGACTTCAAATATGATTTAAATTTTTTTTTAAGAATAAATTTGTCATAAAAAGATGTCTTTCCCAAAAATGGTTGTTGAAAAAGGTGTCTTATATTCGGGATTTAAGGGTTCATGTATGCAAACCAACAGGTGACTATAAAAATACTTCAAAACATGATTTTTTTTTCATTTTTTAAAGAATAAATTTGTTTTTAAAAAATGAATCTTAAAAAAAGATGTCTTATATTCGGGTTCAACAGATTTATACATAGAAACCAACAGTTGGCTCGAAATGACTTCAAATGTGATTTAACATTTTTTTTAAAGAATAAATTTGTCATAAAAAGATGTCTTTCCCAAAAATGGATGTTAAAAAAGATGTGTCTTATATTTGGGGTTTAGGGGTTCATGTATGCAAAACAACAGTCGGCTATAAAAATACTTCAAAACATGATTTTTTTTTCATTTTTTAAAGAATAAATTTGTTTTTAAAAAATGAATCTTAAAAAAAGATGTCTTATATTCGGGTTCAACAGATTTATACATAGAAACCAACAGTTGGCTTGAAATGAATTCAAATGTGATAAAAAAAACATTTTAAAGAATAAATTTGTTTTTAAAAATATGTTTTTCCCAAAAATGGATGTTGAAAAAGGTGTCTTATATTCGAGGTTTAAGAGTTCATGCATGCAAACCAACAGGTGGCTCTAAAAATACTTCAAAACTTTAAATTAGCAAGATTTACTGGTCTTTTGGAAAGATAATCGTGTATTGCCGACAGTCAAGTGCCAGTAGAACAATCTGTCCCTGCATGAGTGCTGCCTGCTGCGGTTCAATGAGGGAAAACATTCCAACATGTACTCATCATGGAGACTGGGCCATGGCTGAAGTCTCCCTTGTGTTTCCATAACATTATCCGTTTGTTGACTCCTTTTCAATTCCTACTGCTGTCCAAGCAGTATTCCGACTCCAAGTGTACTTTCTATAATACTGGACCTCGAGAACATCCAATAGAAATGCTTGAAAAATGAGCAAGGTTGAAGGCCTGGCAGGACTCACTTATAGCTGCTGAACGAAGGGGCAGGCAAGGTGACCCTCTCGTCTACAGACTCATCAAAGCTGTCATAAAAGTCCAACGGTCAGGACACAAACACACAAAGTCATCACAACACAGCATCGCGTCAACTGCGACGACAAAAAAATAATTCACATTAAAATGTCTACTTATGTAATATCGCCGTATAGGAAGATAAGTCGATTCACGCTTCATCTAAGACGCCTTTGTCCTGACCTTGATGTATTTTTAAAGGTGAAAAGGCGAAGGATTAATAGGCTGTGAAATATTGGGATTGCTGAGCAACAGGTTGTTACTCCAGCCTGCTGAGCCATATTCTTTATTTACGACGCAGTTCACATGAAGTATGCGCTACTACGGAGTACACCATCAAAGTAGTCACCAAATAAGGGGCGCTTAGCTGCCAGCCCACACCGTTTCTTTTTTGGTTTTTTTTTTGTTTTACCTCTCGGGGATCTTGGAGCTGGGTGCTGTCCGCAACGGGATGTCCTGTAAAAAAAAAAACAACAACAAAAAAGAACAATGAAAACCTAAAAGCAGAGCACTCTTGTTATATATTAAGGATCTTTGACTTGTGTTTTATTGTAGCCGATTCTCAAAAACTGCAAAGCATCACTGTCATATAAGGGTTAACTAGCGGTTCTTAAAAACAGCAAGTGTGTCTGTCATATTGAGGATCTTTGACTAGTGTTTTCACAGTAGGTTCTTAAAAACAGCAGAGTGCTTATGTCATATTGAGGATCTTTGACTCGTGTTTTCACAGTAGGTTCGTAAAAACAGCAGAGCACTGAAAAGCATTTTTGCCGCAGATCCTTAAAAACAGCAGAGCCCACCTGTCATAGACAATCTTTGACTGAATTTTTGATCTTTGACTGAATTTTTTGGAGTAAAAACAGCACAACCTTCCTGCCACAAAGGTCCTTAAAAACAGCAAGAGTGTATCTGTCATGTTGAGGATCTTTGACTAGTGTTTTCACAGTAGGTTCTCAAAAACAGCAGAGCACTGAAAAGCATTTTTGCCGCAGATCCTTAAAAACAGCAGAGCCCACCTGTCATAGACAATCTTTGACTGATTTTTTGAAGTAAAAACAGCACAGCCTTCCTACCACAAAATATTTTTTACTGACTGATTTTATTGTCAGTAGGTCCTTAAAAACAGCAGTGTGTGTCTGTCATATTGAGGATCTTTGACTAGTGTTTTTACAGTAGGTTCTCAAAAATAGCAGAGCACTGAAAAGCATTTTTGCAGCAGATCCTTAAAAACAGCAAAACACTCCTGTTTTTGTACATTTTTGACTCGCATTTGTTTTTGACTAGCAGATTCCCCCAAAACAACACATCACCCATACAGAAGATGTTTTTGCAGTTTTTGCAGCAGGTCACTAAAAACAATACTGTGATCCTGATTTGAATTTTTGGAGTAAAAACAGCACAGCTTTCCTACCACAAAATATTTTTCACTCACATTTTATTGTCAGTAGGTCCTTAAAAACAGCAGAGTGTGTCTGTCATATTGAGGATCTTTGACTAGTGTTTTTATAGTAGGTTCTTAAAAACAGCTGATCCTTAAAAACAGCAGAGCCCACCTGTCATAGACAATCTTTGAATGAATTTTTTGAGTAAAAACAGCCTTCCTGCTACAAAATATTTTTTACTCACATTTGATTGTCAATAGGTCCTTAAAAACAGCAAAACGCTCCTGTTTTTGTACATTTTTGACTAGCAATATCTATATTTTTCACTCACATTTTATTGTCAGTAGGTCCTTAAAAACAGCAAGAGTGTGTCTGTCATGTTGAGGATCTTTGACTAGTGTTTTTACAGTAGGTTCTTAAAAACAGCAGAGCACCAAAAAGCATTTTTGCCGCAGATCCTTAAAAACAGCAGAGCCCACCTGTCATAGACAATCTTTGACTGAATTTTTGGAGTAAAAACAGCACGGCCTTCTTGCCCAAAAATATTTTTACTGACATTTTATTGTCAGTAGGTCCTTAAAAACAGCAAGAGTGTGTCTGTCATGTTGAGGATCTTTGACTAGTGTTTTCACAGTAGGTTCTCAAAAACAGCAGAGCACCGAAAAGCATTTTTAAAAACAGCAGAGCCCACCTGTCATAGACAATCTTTGAATGAATTTTTGGAGTAAAAACAGCACAGCCTTCCTGCCACATGAACAATCTTTGATCTGAATTTGTGCAGTGGGTGCTAAAAAAACAGCAGAGCGCTCTTGTTTTGTAGCTCTGGCATTTTTACAGCAAAGCACTCCTGTCATATGAAGGATCTTTGAGTGGTGTAAGTGACTGAACTTTATGACTTTATTTTTGATTATTTTTGATGTGGTAAAGCCGAGTTGAATTTCCCTACCACACAAACACAAACTTAAACAATGCAAATGGATTCCTTGATCTACCCCTTTATCCAGATTCTCACCAAAATCCAATGGATTCTGTCCAGGTTCATTATGGTAATTGGCCAATTATTTAGTGTACTAAGACTAAGACTTCCTGTGGATCATCATCTTACCTTGCAGAGCGACTTGCCATTGACCAGGGGGTCCGAGCTGAACCCCTCTCTGCTCTGGAGGTGGGCGAAGGGTTTGACGGCCCCCCAGGACTCCAGGTACCGGGTCATACGCACGGACGCCCGCATCTTCAGACCGTCATTCACTCGAGGCTTAGGAGCGCTGCGGCCACTCTGCGTCGGATCCTTCGACTTACGACATATCAGCACACGTTTTGTTAACGCTTAACGTTTTCCACACACCCACTCCCACACCCAGTACTTTGAAATCCATATTCTTTCAAGTGCTACATCACAAGCCTCAGTTCGGGGGTTCCGACTCACCCGGGGGTCAATAACGAGGTACGTTGTGACGTTCAGCTCCTTCAGGTAGGCATCCCGGAGGTGCCCGTTGCCCTCTTCCACTTCGTAGGCCTTGTTCAAGTGCTTCAGAGTGGCCTCCGTGATGTGGACGCGTCTGGCCGGGAGACAGGGATTGGATATTAAAATAGTCATGTGGGTTTTTTTTTTTTGTTACACTCTAGTTGAGGATGGTCGGTAATTAGGTCGGTAATTACTAACGGCGGTGTCGACATTTAGAGAGGAAGATGGCATCACAACAAATAATTCAAGCGCTGTGTTTAGACCCAGGCTTTTCAACTAGGCGTCTTGTTTATGATGTCAATGTAAGCTCAATAAGAGTCAAAGATCCTCTATATGACAGGAGCTCGGTTTCTAAGGACCGACTGCATAAGCACATGTCAAAGATCCTCTATATATTCAGGAACACTGCTTTTCTTTTTTTTTAGATCTACTGCTCAGTCACTCGTCAAAGATCCTCTATATGTGAGGAACACTGATTTTTTTTTATGAGATGTACTTCCCAGTCACTCGTCAAAGATCCTCTATATGTGAGGAACACTGATTCTTTTTTTTTTATTATTAGATGTACTTCCCAGTCAATCGTCAAAGATCCTCTATATGTGAGGAACACTGCTTTTCCTTTTTATTTTTAGATCTACTGCCCAGTCACTTGTCAAAGATCCTCTATATGTGAGGAACACTGATTTTTTTTTATGAGATGTACTTCCCAGTCACTCGTCAAAGATCCTCTATATGTGAGGAACACTGCTTTTCCTTTTTATTTTTAGATCTACTGCCCAGTCACTTGTCAAAGATCCTCTATATGTGAGGAACACTGATTTTTTTTATGAGATGTACTTCCCAGTCACTCGTCAAAGATCCTCTATATGTGAGGAACACTGATTTTTTTTTTATGAGATATACTTCCCAGTCACTCGTCAAAGATCCTCTATATGAGAAGAACACTGCTTTTCTTTTTTTTTTTTTTTTAGATCTACTGCCCAGTCACTTGTCAAAGATCCTCTATATGTGAGAACACTGATTTTTTTTTTTATTAGATGTACTTCCCAGTCAGCTGTCAAAGATCCTCTATATGAGAAGAACACTGCTTTTCTTTTTTTTTTTTTTAGATCTACTGCCCAGTCACTGGTCAAAGATCCTCTATATGAGAAGAACACTGCTTTTCTTTTTTTTTTTAGATCTACTGCCCAGTCACTTGTCAAAGATCCTCTATATGTGAGGAACACTGATTTTTTTTTATTAGATGTATTTCCCAGTCAGTTGTCAAAGATCCTCTATATGAGAAGAACACTGCTTTTCTTTTTTTTTTTAGATCTACTGCCCAGTCACTCGTCAAAGATCCTCTATATATGAGGAACACTGATTTTTTTAATTAGATGTACTTCCCAGTCAGTTGTCAAAGATCCTATATATGAGAAGAACACTGCTTTTCTTTTCTTTTTTTAGATCTACTGCCCAGTCACTCGTCAAAGATCCTCTATAAGTGAGGAACACTGCTTTTCTTTTTTTAGATCTACTGCCCAGTCACTCGTCAAAGATCCTCTATATATCAGGAACACTGTTTTTTTTATTAGATGTACTTCCTAGTCAGTCGTCAAAGATCCTCTATATGTGAGGAACACTGCTTTTCTCTTTTCAGATCTACTGCCCAGTCACTCGTCAAAGATCCTCTATATGAGAAGAACACTGCTTTCCTTTTTTTTTATATCTACTGCCCAGTCACTTGTCAAAGATCCTCTATATGTGAGGAACACTGATTTTCTTTTTTTTTAGATCTACTGCCCAGTCGCTCGTCAAAGATCCTCTATATGTGAGGAACACTGCTTTTCTTGCTTTTCTTTTTTTTAGATCTACTGCCCAGTGACTCGTCAAAGATCCTCTATATGTGAGGAACACTGCTTTTCTTTTTTTAGATCTACTGCCCAGTCACTCGTCAAAGATCCTCTATATGTGAGGAACACTGCTTTTCTTGCTTTTCTTTTTTTTAGATCTACTGCCCAGTGACTCGTCAAAGATCCTCTATATGTGAGGAACACTGCTTTTCTTTTTTTAGATCTACTGCCCAGTCACTCGTCAAAGATCCTCTATATGTGAGGAACACTGCTTTTCTTGCTTTTCTTTTTTTTAGATCTACTGCCCAGTGACTCGTCAAAGATCCTATCCAACCAACCGATGAAAAAAGT
Organism: Doryrhamphus excisus; assembly: GCF_037039965.1. Lineage (NCBI taxonomy): Eukaryota > Metazoa > Chordata > Actinopteri > Syngnathiformes > Syngnathidae > Doryrhamphus > Doryrhamphus excisus. Next base: position 19,482,816 of record NC_136369.1, read on the forward strand.
GCGACTTATAGTCTGGAAAATTCGGTATTTACATGCCCCACTTACCCCGGACAGCCTCCCGACTCCATGTGATTGGCCAGAGTGACGTCATGTGACCACACATCAAACTGCCACTTCCGTAGCCCGATCACGCCGCACAGCACGTTGCCCGAGTGCACGCCGACTCTCATGTTGATGTCCACGCCTGTGGCCTCCCGAACCTGCCTGCCGGAGATGAGCGACCACGCTTGACGGTTTTTTGGGTGTTTGCTTCTCCAACATATGAAAGGCGACATGGACTCACTTGATGGCTTCACACATGTCCAGGCCCATTTTGACACAGTTCTTGGCGTGTTTGGGCAGAGAGACTGGCAGACCTGACACGCAGTAGTAGCAGTCGCCCAGGATCTTGATTCTCATGCACTCGTTCTCCTAATGGGAGCAGCGAGACGCAAAAAGAACGTCTGTCATCGACAAATGCCTGAACGTAACGTAGGAGCTTCATACAAACCATGACTGACCTTGGCTATCTGGTCAAACCTTCCAAACAATTCGTTGAGCATAATCACCAACTCCTTGGGAGAACAGTCGCTGGCCAGGCGAGTGAAGCCAACGATGTCTGCGTACAAAATACTGAAAGAAAGAAACCTCACATTTACACTTGCTGGACGGCAGACAATCACTATGCTACTTTTAGGACCTACTGCAAAAATGAAAGCTCAAAGATCCTCTATACTGTATAACAGAAGCTTTGCTGTTTGAAGGACTGACTGCAAAAAGCACAAGTCAAAGATCTTCTATATAACAGGAACTTTGCTGTTTTAAGGGCTGACTGCAAAAAGCACGAGTCAAAGATCCTCTATATAACAAGAGCTTTGCTGTTATTAAAAAAACAACTGCAATAGCCAGAGTGACATATCCTCTATATAACAGGAGTGCTTTGCTGTTTTAAGGACCGACTGCAAAAGCACGAGTCAAAGATCCTCTATATAACAGGAGCTTTGCTGTTATTAAAGACCGATTGCAAAAAGCAAGAGTCAAAGATCCTCTATATAACAGAAGCTTTGCTGTTTTAAGGACTGACTGCAAAAAGCACAAGTCAAAGATCCTCTATATAACAGGAGTGCTTTGCTGTTTTAAGGACCGACTGCAAAAGCACGAGTCAAAGATCCTCTATATAACAGGAGCTTTGCTGTTATTAAAGACCGATTGCAAAAAGCAAGAGTCAAAGATCCTCTATATAACAGGAGTTTTGCTGTTTTAAGGACCGATTGCAAAAAGCAAGAGTCAAAGATCCTCTATAAAACAGGAGTGCTTTGCTGTTTTAAGGACCGACTGCAAAAGCACGAGTCAAAGATCCTCTATATAACAGGAGTGCTTTGCTGTTATTAAAGACCAACTGCAAAAGCTAGAGTCAAAGATCCTCTATATAAAAGGAGTGCTCCATTGCTGTTTTAAGGGTCTATTAAAAACCCTAAAAAAAAATCCCAACCGGTCTATTTTTAGAAACCTACTACAAAAACTGCGAGTTAAAGATCCTCTAAATGACAGGAGCCTGCTGTCGTTTTTAAAGATAAACTAAAAAAAAACCCTAGTCAAAGATCATCTATATAACAAGAGTCCATTGCTGTTTTAAGGGTCTATTAAAAACCCTTTCAAAACCGGTCTATTTTTTGAAACCTACTGCAAAAACTGCTAGTCAAAGATCCTCTATATAACAAGAGTCCATTGCTGTTTTAAGGGTCAATTAAAAACCCTTTAAAAAAATCAAAACTGGTCTATTTTTAGAAACCTACTGCAAAAACTGCTAGTCAAAGATCCTCTATATAACAAGAGTCCATTGCTGTTTTAAGGGTCGATTAAAAACCCTTTAAAAAAATCTAAACTGGTCTATTTTTAGAAAACTACTGCAAAAACTGCAGGTCAAAGATCCTCTATATAACAAGAGTCCATTGCTGTTTTGAGGGTGGATTAAAAACCCTTTCAAAAAAATCAAAACTGGTCTATTTTTAGAAAACTACTGCAAAAACTGCAGGTCAAAGATCCTCTAAATGACAGTAGCCTGCTGTCGTTTTTAAGGATGAACTGGAAAAAAAAACCTAGTCAAAGATCATATATATAACAAGAGTCCATTGCTGTTTTAAGGGTCTATTAAAAACCCTTTCAAAACCGGTCTATTTTTTGAAACCTACTGCAAAAACTGCTAGTCAAAGATCCTCTATATAACAAGAGTCCATTGCTGTTTTAAGGGTCAATTAAAAACCCTTTAAAAAAATCAAAACTGGTCTATTTTTAGAAAACTACTGCAAAAACTGCAGGTCAAAGATCCTCTAAATGACAGTAGCCTGCTGTCAGTTTTAAGGACTTACTGAAAAAAACACTAGTCAATGATCCTTTATATTACAGGAGTGCTTTCCCGTTTAACTGCATTACAATAATGATTTGTGGGTTTTTTTTCATAATCCAGTCCAAAAAGAGAAGATTATGAATATTTCAAAATGTATCAGGGTGGCCTGCTTTAGGGCGATACAATAACACCAGCTGCTTGGCAGACGCGCCTGCGAGCCACAATGGCTGCTTGTGCCGTGATAATGACAGGGCGAGGTCAGGGATGCAGTCAGTCGTTGTCGCTGGGAGTCAACATGACTGATGCCTTCTTGTCAAACTAAACACCTGAGCCGGCTGTCAGTCACCGGAGACGCCTTTTATGGAAAACATAATAAATGAGTAGACGTACATTTCTATCATTGAAGTATCTTGGTCGTATTTATCCGACCGAGCTGATTCACTTGTCATAAAAGCAGGAACTGGGTCACTGAAAGCGGACACACTAATCCATCATTACGACCAGTGGAAATATGCTTTATGGCTCCATTTCATAAAGTGGAAGATCCATACGCGCTGTCAAGGAAATGATGAAACTTAAAGTAACATCGCAAATATTGTTCCCCTACGATGCAAAGGTGACGTTTTCATGACGTTTGTGTCCGTAGAGGAAGGAAAAACCACCCTGGGTATATGAAAAAGAAATAACAATCCAGGCTTCGCGACACGTCTTAAAAGCTTGGAGCGCTGCGAACTAGCGTATTACTCTTGGCTAGGCTAGCACAGTTTAATGAAGGAAGACTAATGAGGAGTTGTGTTGTGTTGTGTTGCATTCACGGTAAACCAAGGAATTACCGTATTTTCCGGACTATTAATCACACTTTTTTTTAATAGGTTGGCTGTTCCTGCGACTTATACTCCAGTGCGACTTATGTATGTTTTTTTTTCTACCTAATTATGCATTTTTGGCCTTGTGTGACTTATACTCCGGAGCGACTTATAGTCCAGAAAATACGGTATATGTACAGTATTTTCCAGACGTAATGTTTGTTTTGGTCAAGTAGTTTGGAAAATAAATTACCCGCAAAAAATGCGACTAAAACTCCAGTGCGACTTATGTATGTTTTTTTCTACCTAATTATGCATTTTTGGCCTTGTGCAACTTATACTCCAGTGCGTCTTATGTATGTTTTTTTTTTGACCTAATTATGCATTTTTGGCCTTGTGTGACTTATGTATATTTTTTTCTACCTAATTATGCATTTTTGGCCTTGTGCGACTTATACTCCAGTGCGACTTATGTATGTTTTTTTTCAACCCAATTATGTATTTTTGGCCTTGTGCGACTTGTACTCCAGTGCAACTTATGTATGTTTTTTTTCTACCTAATTATGCATTTTTGGCCTTGTGCGACTTATGTATGTTTTTTTCTACCCCTAATTATGCATTTTTGGCCTTATGCGACTTACACTCCAGTGCGACTTATGTATGTTTTTTCCTACCTAATTATGCATTTTTGGCCTTGTGCGACTTATATGCCAGTGCAACTTATGTATGTTTTTTTCTACCTAATTATGCATTTTTGGCTTTGTGCGACTTATACTCCGAAGCGACTTATGTATGTTTTTTTCCACCTAATTATGCATTTTTGGCCTTGTGCGACTTATACTCCAGTGCGACTTATGTATGTTTTTTTTCTACCTAATTATGCATTTTTGGCCTTGTGCGACTTATACTCCAGTGCGACTTATGTATGTTTTTTCTACCTAATTATGCATTTTTGGCCTTGTGCGACTTATACTCCAGTGCGACTTATGTATGTTTTTTTTCAACCCAATTATGTATTTTTGGCCTTGTGCGACTTGTACTCCAGTGCAACTTATGTATGTTTTTTTTCTACCTAATTATGCATTTTTGGCCTTGTGCGACTTATGTATGTTTTTTTCTACCCCTAATTATGCATTTTTGGCCTTATGCGACTTACACTCCAGTGCGACTTATGTATGTTTTTTCCTACCTAATTATGCATTTTTGGCCTTGTGCGACTTATATGCCAGTGCAACTTATGTATGTTTTTTTCTACCTAATTATGCATTTTTGGCTTTGTGCGACTTATACTCCGAAGCGACTTATGTATGTTTTTTTCCACCTAATTATGCATTTTTGGCCTTGTGCGACTTATACTCCAGTGCGACTTATGTATGTTTTTTTTCTACCTAATTATGCATTTTTGGCCTTGTGCGACTTATACTCCAGTGCGACTTATGTATGTTTTTTCTACCTAATTATGCATTTTTGGCCTTGTGCGACTTATACTCCAGTGCGACTTATGTATGTTTTTTTTCAACCCAATTATGTATTTTTGGCCTTGTGCGACTTGTACTCCAGTGCAACTTATGTATGTTTTTTTTCTACCTAATTATGCATTTTTGGCCTTGTGCGACTTATGTATGTTTTTTTCTACCCCTAATTATGCATTTTTGGCCTTATGCGACTTACACTCCAGTGCGACTTATGTATGTTTTTTCCTACCTAATTATGCATTTTTGGCCTTGTGCGACTTATATGCCAGTGCAACTTATGTATGTTTTTTTCTACCTAATTATGCATTTTTGGCCTTGTGCGACTTATACTCCGAAGCGACTTATGTATGTTTTTTTCCACCTAATTATGCATTTTTGGCCTTGTGCGACTTATACTCCAGTGCGACTTATGTATGTTTTTTTTCTACCTAATTATGCATTTTTGGCCTTGTGCGACTTATACTCCAGTGCGACTTATGTATGTTTTTTCTACCTAATTATGCATTTTTGGCCTTGTGCGACTTATACTCCAGTGCGACTTATGTATGTTTTTTCTACCTAATTATGCATTTTTGGCCTTGTGTGACTTATATTCCAGTACGACTTATGTATGTTTTTTTCTACCTAATTATGCATTTTTGGCCTTGTGCGACTTATGTATGTTTTTTTCCCACCTAATTGTGTATTTTTGGCCTTGTGCAACTTATGTATGTTTTTTTTCTACCTAATTATGCATTTTCGGCCTTGTGTGACTTATACTCCGGAGGGACTTATAGTCCAGAAAATACGGTATTACGAGTAAAAGCAGGCTTCGCTACACATCTTAAATTAAAGCTCTGCCCGTGAATGGTAAGTTTGATGATATTGTTTTGGTCTTCAGTAAAAACCACACTTGATGTCGCTGTCCCAGTGAGCGTGGCTCACATATGTAGCTATGCTAGCTATGCTAGCCTAGCTAACCTAGTCATTGTGTTCATACCTGACGTTTTCATGCCTTTTGACATAAAGGCTGTGGAAGTTGTTGTCTTTGACCAGACGTTGTTGCTCCTCTTTGTCCTTGCAGTCTTGCAGGCGCTCCATGATGGTCAGCTTCATCTTCATGGAGATGTAGACGGGCAGCACGGACTGCAGCAAGTTCTCCTGCAAGCAACGACACGTAAACTATTAATTGGCCCATCTTGGAGATGATGCTTTTTTTTATGCAGCTTGCATTTTCATCATCAATGAATCAAACTTTTTTTTTTTTTAATATATCCACCTTTTAAAACCTTCCAGGAATGGAGGTGTTCATAATTGAATTTTATTCATCACTTTAGTAATGTTTACACAAGGTCAGCACGCAACAAAACCAGTAGCAGTACTGCAGTTTTGGAAAACATGTTCTATAGCTAAACCTTGACATTTATCTGGAAAGAAATATAACTGAATGAACAAAATTAATTCCAAGCACCGTGCCCCCCCCCCACCTCCGTATTACACCAAAATAATAATCCTAATTTTTTTTTATCAGTCTTTGATATTTTGTAGAACCAGTCCTGCATTTATTTTTTTGCTCTAAGCATATTTTATGAACAGGTTGGCTGTTCCTGCCACTTATACTCCAGAGCAACTTATAAATGAAAAAAGTGTTTATGTTCCATAAACACTGGACACCTTTTGTGTTCATGTTTATTTTTTGTGTAGCTGAATAAGCATTGTGTTAGCATATCTTACACCTATTCAGCCTGTTCTCTATTCTTTTATTGGTAGAACTTGCCTTCCAAGAGGACCTCATGTCTGTTTTGGTCAAGTAGTTCAAATAAATTACCCGCAAAAAATGCCACTTGATGCCACAGAAACCTACTGCAAAAACTGCTAGTCAAAGATCCTCTATATAACAAGAGTCCATGACTGTTTTAAGGGTCTATTAAAAACCCTTTAAAAAATCAAAACCGGTCTATTTTTAGAAACCTCCTGTAAAAACTGCTAGTCAAAGATCCTCCAAATGACACAAGCCTGCTGTCGTTTTTAAGGATAAACTGAAAAAAAACCTAGTCAAAGATCATCTATATAAGAAGAGTCCATTGCTGTTTTAAGGGTCTATTAAAAACCCTTTCAAAACCGGTCTATGTTTAAAAACCTACTGCAAAAACTGCTAGTCAAAGATCCTCTATATAACAAGAGTCCATTGCTGTTTTAAGGGTCTATTAAAAACCCTTTAAAAAAAAATCAAAACCGGTCTATTTTTAGAAACCTCCTGCAAAAACTGCTAGTCAAAGATCCTCCAAATGACACGAGCCTGCTGTCGTTTTTAAGGATAAACTGAAAAAAAACCTAGTCAAAGATCATCTATATAAGAAGAGTCCATTGCTGTTTTAAGGGTCTATTAAAAACCCTTTCAAAACCGGTCTATGTTTAGAAACCTACTGCAAAAACTGCTAGACAAAGATCCTCTATGTAACAAGAGTCCATTACTGTTTTAAGGGTCTATTAAAAACCCTTTAAAAAATCAAAACCGGTCTATTTTTAGAAACCTCCTGCAAAAACTGCTAGTCAAAGATCCTCCAAATGACACAAGCCTGCTGTCGTTTTTAAGGATAAACTGTAAAAAAACCTAGTCAAAGATCATCTATATAACAAGAGTCCTTTGCTGTTTTAAGGGTCTATTAAAAACCCTTTCAAAACCGGTCTATGTTTAGAAACCTCCTGCAAAAACTGCTAGTCAAAGATCCTCCAAATGACACGAGCCTGCTGTCGTTTTTAAGGATAAACTGAAAAAAAACCTAGTCAAAGATCCTCTATATAACAAGAGTCCATTGCTGTTTTAAGGGTCTATTAAAAACCCTTTCAAAACCGGTCTGTTTAAAAACCTACTGCAAAAACTGCTAGTCAAAGATCCTCTATATAACAAGAGTCCATTGCTGTTTTAAGGGTCTATTAAAAACCCTTTCAAAACCGGTCTATTTTTAGAGACCTCCTGCAAAAACTGCTAGTCAAAGATCCTCTAAATGACAGTAGCCTGCTGTCGTTTTTAAGGATAAAATGAAAAAAAAAACCCTAGTCAAAGATCATCTATATAACAAGAGTCCATTGCTGTTTTAAGGGTCTATTAAAAACCCTTTCAAAACCGGTCTATTTTTAGAAACCTACTGCAAAAACTGCTAGTCAAAGATCCTCTATATAACAAGAGTCCATTGCTGTTTTAAGGGTCTATTAAAAACCCTTTCAAAACCGGTCTATGTTTAGAAACCTACAGCAAAAACTGCTAGTCAAAGATCCTCTAAATGACAGTAGCCTGCTGTTGTTTTTAAGGATAAAATGAAAAAAAAAAAACCTAGTCAAAGATCCTCTATATAACAAGAGTCCATTGCTGTCTATTAAAAACCCTTTAAAAAAATCAAAACCGGAGCACTGGTTTTACTCCGGAGCGACTTATAGTCCAGAAAAAACGGTATATACACAAATGGCGAAAAAGTCTCGCAATGTTAAAAAATCCTTGAAAACATTCCTGCATCCAGACGGAGACCCGGATCACCCCTAAACTTTAATCAGTTCTTGCATACGCCATCCCTGAAAATTCCTGCAAATTTCAGCCAAATCCATTTAGAATTTTTGAACACAAACAGACACATGGCGGCAAAAGGTAAAAATAGACTTGAAAAAAAAAGTACTTGAAAAATTTTCATTTATAGTTACCTTTTTTATGATAAAAATTTTATTAAATTAAATAAATTAAATAATATAATAATAATAATTTTAATAATAATAAATCAATAAAATAAAATTAAAATGGCCTTCACTTACATAGTATCTATACCACTGATTTATTTAACAATTTACTATGTGAACTACTACACTGCCAATAGCCTTTGCCTTTGTCCGTGACACCACAACTTTGCCTTTTTTCGTTTTTTTCGGTCGTTTTTAAAAAGGACGACGGACATAATTACCCTGCCGAGACACATACAAATGTGTCCCATTTGCAGGACATTGAGCCTTAAATCCTTCCATGCTCATATTTTATCCGTTGTGTGCCTCCGTCTGTACACAGACTCTCCTTCTTCACTTCCAAATTAAACACACAAGGCATTTGTCCTTCTTGCTAGGCGACACACACACACACACACACACACACACACACACCTGTCAGCAAACACAGCATGATTAAATCCCACGCTCGTCGTAGTAGTTGGCGCTCAAAGGAATGAAATGTGAAGCAAAAAAAAAAACGCACAAATGCACGGGAAGGAAAATTGCAGGATGCAGGATTTGTGTGGCGACGGTGGAAAAAAAAAAGCATCCATGATGGACGTCAGTCAGCGAGAGAGTCAGGCCTAAGACGAAAGCTTTCAGGATGAAACGAATAACTCACCGTAAAAAAAAAACGCTTTACTTCATTTATCTGCTGTCACGTATTCGATCGTCAGGATGAATGAAAACACGAAGCAGTCAAAAATAAAGGCCGACTTGTGACTTGTGACTCGTGACCGACTGTCGCGGTGAGCTGGCATTTTTATTATGGGACCAAAGGCTACACAGTAAAGAACATTTGCATAATACTAGAATTTGATTGGGCGGCTCTCCTAACAGATAACGTGACATAACTCAAACATTTCAAAACAAAACGGCAGTACATTTTTATATTCAGTTATTTTTTTTACCAGCTGCGATTTCACCAAATGCTTCTAAAATATACTTTTAAAGAGTTATTGACACTATCAATGCATTTTGTTTTCCATATTTGTTGTTATTTTAACACCGGTTCATGCCTTTGTTCCGCGTAGCGCTAACATTTTAGCTGAAGTTAACTTAAAAGCAGAAACAGGACCAGGGTCCATTTCTGTGGTGCATCGCAAGGTTTACACTTTGACCGTGTCAAACTTCACCCTCAAGGAGTCAAGACCAAACACGGTGAAGCTGCTAAAATCTGGTTGATGATCACATGTCAGATGTGATTTAATCATTTCACCCTTTTTTTCCTGCAAAGCGCTTGAAATGATAAACATACTCACAACAAAAATAACCACTTCCCAAAAACTGCTGTTGAAATATTATATATTCATATTTCTATTTTGTTTGTGAGTCAATCTATTAACCATTTAAAGCCCGGTGTGTTTACATAACTTTGTTTTTTACTTAATTAGATTGCATTGTGCTGGAGTGGTTAGCACACAGGTCTCGCAGCTAGGAGACACGAGTTCGATTCCACCCTCTATGTGGAGTTTGCATGTTCTCCCCGTGCATGCGTGGGTTTTCTCCGGGTACTCCGGTTTCTTCCAACATTAAAAAAAAAACATGCTAGGTTAATTAGCGACTCCAAATTGTCCATAGGTATGAATGTGAGTGTGAATGGTTGTTTGTCTATATGTGCCCTGTGATTGGTTAGCGACCAGTCCAGGGTGTACCTCGCCTCTCTCGTCCAAAGACAGCTGGGATAGACTCCAGCACCCCCACAAACCTCGTGAGGATAAGCGGTAGAAAACGAATGAATTAATGAATAATAATAATAATAATAACAAAAAAGGGTAGCACAGCGGTCGAGTGGTTAGCGCGCAGACCTCACAGCTAGGAGACCCGAGTTCGATTCGACCCTCGGCGATCTCTGTGTGGAGTTTGCATGTTCTCCCTGTGCATGCGTGGGTTTTCTCCGGGTACTCCGGTTTCCTCCCACATTCCAAAAACATGCTAGGTTAATTAGCCACTCCAAATTGTCCATAGGTATGAATGTGAGTGTGAATGGTTGTTTGTCTATATGTGCCCTGTGATTGGCTGGCCACCAGTCCAGGGTGTACCCCGCCTTTCTCGCCCCAAGACAGCTGGGATAGGCTCCAGCACCCCCACGACCCTCTAAGGGTACCCCTCTAAGATGCCTTTGAAGAACATTTTTCTGCATGCTTTAAATGGGAAAACATACTGCCATCTGGTGGACTAATAAAAATAAGAAATATAATCATAAAGGATTGTATTCCTTTATGCTAAAATTGGAATCAAAATTAGAACAACACAGCCAAAATAGCGTAGTTAAAAAAAAAATAAAGATTGACACAAAATGGCCCCCATGAGCTGTCGTGACGTACAAATTGACACTAATGTTGAAATGACGCTCACCTGTTGTCTCTTCTCGATTTCCAGCTTCATGCGCATGCTAAGACATCTTAGCGTGTCCTGGAAGGTCTGTCTGAGGGTTTTCTCCATGAGGACCTTATGGAAGGCTCCCACTACGCTACCGCACAGAAAGACCACCGCGTTGGACAGCAGCTACCAAAACAAGACACATTGGAGACGTGTTAGTGTTAAACCATATTAGGAAAGCAGGAAGTGAACAAATGTAATGGTAATGGTTTAATTTCATTTGAACGTGCATCAGATTCCAATTGAGTGCATCCCATAATCAGTTCCCAGTTCCACATGTCCAAAAGGAGTAGGAAGAAGCAAAGCTTATTAAATCCTACCCCTCCATCTGGTACTTTTACAATCAGTAACTGTTGCATTTGTTCACTTCCTGCTTTCCTAATATAATTTAAGTTTTTTGTAATAAAATAAAATAAAATAAAATAAAATAAAATAAAATAAAATAAAATAAAATAAAATAAAATAAAATAAAATAAAAATTAAATTAAATTAAATTAAATTAAATTAAAAAAAGGAAGAAGAAGAATAGAAACTGGGGTGAGGGGTTGGATGGGGGGGTCGAGAGAGAGAGAGAACAACAACAATTCCCATAACAACAACAGTGACAAACTTCATCAGTTAAATGTCAATGATGGCTTAAGGGTCACAATGGAGATGATATCGAGTGCTGCCATTAACTGGAGAGCTGCGGTTCAGTGACAGGAACTCTCAATCTGAATTCTGACATGTGACATTATGAAGCAATGGGATTCTTGGGAAAGTGGACTGCATGGCAAGCCGTACACTGACTACTCTAAAGCTTCATTCCTATCGTATTGTGTTTTATGAAGATAAGATGAAATAATGTACGTGTTTGGTGAATGTTCATTCAAATTATAATATTTTTTCTGGGATGTCACCTGGTTAGCAAGATATGGAGTCGGTGCGCTGCTGTAAACGGTGAGATGCAGCGTGAGGACCACAATGTGGGACAGCGAGGAGATGGCGCTCAACACCACAGCGTACCACCACGGGAACGGCAGCATGGTGTACACCGTGAAGATGATGAAGAGGAAGAAAGGCACCTGGAAATACGAAGAAATTAGAAACGGTTCATTTACATAAGAAATGAACCCTGAGGGGCGGCGTTAGGCGGCCTACCTGGTCCCACGGTAAAATGACGGGCCCGCTGAAGATGAAGGTGTAGCCCATGGTGAGGTGTGTGGCCCACACCAGCAGACCCAGCAGACGTCTCCATCGCTGGGAGAGCATCTCGGTGCACACCAGCACGAAGACGGCGAGGAACACGCATAAGCTGCCGCTCACCACGCTCACAAAGGCGCAGTGCTCTTCCGCACTCTGATACATACCGTGGTAAAAGGAAATAAAGTACATATTTTTATTACTCCAAATATCCCGCATTTGTTTACGATGCAGTACATAAACATAGTACATAGCATAAAATCTTTGGTACAGAAACAGGAAGTGATGAATGCGATTCAAGAATACAGAAAAAAATGTTACAAATATTGACTTTCTTGTGGTGCATCATGGAATCCAATCAAAGAACTTGAACATTAAATTCACCTTATCAATTTTTACTATAATTTTTTTTCGGAAAATGCTACAATTTAAATAAATATTGTATTAAATATGATAATAAAATTTATTTATTTAGCGTTATAATTATTAACAACAATTAATAATTATAATTATACATTTTAATGATATATTAAAATAATTGTATAAGTATGAATTATAAAAATGTAATTATAAAAAATTATGAAGTAATAATAATTTTATATATAATCAATAAAAACATTTATTCATTAATAAAAACAATTATAAAAAATTTAAAAATTTAAAAATTTAAAAATTTAAAAATTATATAAAATATAATATTTGGGAGGATTTTTTTTTACTTCACTCATTTACTTTCTTTGATAATTAATTTACCAAAAAATCAGTTATGAAAATGTTCAAATAAACAACTGTACAAAAATAAAGAAGAAAGAAAATACTTTCATATGTGCATTATAAATCTATATTGTAGTAATTTTATAGACATACGTATAAAAAATAAAGAAATCATAATAAAATCCAAATAACAAAAAAAAGTAATTTAAAATGTGCATGATAAATCTATATACATACACATAAAATAAATAAATAAAAAACATTTTAATGGCTTTAATAATGATTTTGAGTGCATGAGGAAAGAAAGGTAGCTCTTATTGACAAAAAACACAACCAATGTTGTAATAGCCGCTGAAACAACAAGCATGTATGGTATATGTATGCATGTATATATCGTTTAAGGACTTCCAATACTTGCATTTTGCAGTTCTACTGATTTTACGTCATAAAAATGGCTAGTCGTGAAAAAAAATTCAAAAATATGTGTCTTTGTGTCGGGGGTGGGGGGGTGGGGGGGGGCAAGGGCTTCAAAATAACGAGTGAAAAGAAAGCGTCAAGTCAGTGTTTATAGGTCTTTGCCTGGGGAAGGCCATCACTGCATTGTATGTGGAGCTCTCTGGTTACCATGGCAGCCTTTAAAAAAAACGACACATCCAGACTCCAGCACTTTGTCGAGCTGAGCGATTTGACAAGACAGGCAGGAAAGGAGAAAAAAAGAACAATTCTCCTGTATGAATATGAATGGGAGCTGATGCTACATGAATGGCGACAATATACTGATATACTGGATGCTGACCAGTACCAAGAAGCAAAAACGTTCGGAATCTGTATCGGGATGAGGGAAGGCCAGGTCAGGAATGACGGTATGGGACACTAATAGAAAATACCCTCGCATGCTGTGGATGGACGTGGTGCTAAACTACACCCTGGTTGGTGGGCCAGCCTTAGCAGCAACAACTGCAATCAAGTATTAGCCATAAATTGCAATGAGTCTCTTCCAACGCTGGAGGAATTTTGGCCCACTCGTCTTTGCAGAATTGTTGTCATTCGGCCACACTGGAGGGTCTTAGAGCATGAAGCCCCCTTTTAAGGTGACTTTATTTCATTATTAAATAACTGATGATTAAATCATTTCATTTTTATTCTGTAAAAATGTGTGGGTTAACTGGGAATAAAAAGTAGCATGTTAATATTTTTCACTATTGATATCAATATGGTTGATATAGTTGAAGAAAATCTTATTAAAAATATTTATAATATTGAAAATAAATTTTTTATATGGATTTTTTATTAAATAAATGATTATTTAACTTTTTATTAAAGTTAAATATATTTTAACTTTAATAAATAACATATATTTTATGTTAAATAATTTCATTGGAATGTTTTTTTTTACAATTACTATTTATTTTTTTTCTTATAAAACACAAATACCTGGGTGATTTTTTTAATGGGTTATATTCCAATTGCTTGATTTAATAAAAAAATAAATAATCATTTATTTAAGAAAAAATAAATATAAAAAATTTGTTTTCAATATTATAAATGTAAAAAGTAAATGTAAAAACATTCCAATGAAATTATTTATCATATATATTTTATGTTAAATAATTTCATTAAAAAATCATTGTAATTATTAATTAAATAATTATTTAACATATATATTTTATGTTAAATAACTTCATTGGAATGTTTTTTTTTTACATTTACTGTTTATTGTTTTCTTATAAAACATAAATACCTGGGTATTTAACATAAAATATATATGATAAATAATTTCATTTCAGTTCAAACATTCCAATGAAATTATTTAACATAAAATATATGTTAAATAATTTCATTGGAATGTTTTTTTTTACATTTACTGTTTATTTTTTCTTATAAAACAAATATCTGGGTGATTTTTTTATGGGTAATATTCCAATTGCTTGATTTAATAAAAAATAAATAATCATTTATTTAATAAAAAAATCGATATTATAAATATGTAACATATATTTTATGTTAAATAATTTCATTGGATTTTTTTTTACATTTACTGTTTATTTTTTTCTTATAAAACATAAATACCTGGGTATTTAACATAAAATATATGTTAAATAATTTCATTGGAATGTTTTTTTTTTTACATTTAATGTTTATTTTTTTTCTTATAAAACATAAATACCTGGTTGATTGTATATGGGTTATATTCCAATTGCCTGATTTAAATGTTATTTACAGTGTTATGACAGTGTTATGACAGTGTTATGACAGTGTTATGACAGTGTTATGACAGTGTTATGACAGTGTTATGACAGTGTTATGACAGTGTTATGTTATTATAGTATATGTTCGATTAGCTGTAGGTGCCTTGCTCTGTGGCACATTGACAAAAAAACCCCACACATCATCATCCCAAGCGTGCAGAACAGACAAAAAAAGCAGTGTGGAGACTCACCAGCCGCAGAGCGAAGAAGAGAATGAGGAGAACCCCACAGGACAGCATGGAGAGGCCCAGCAGCAGCACCAGCGGCTGGTATTGGCTGATGCAGGAGAACTTGCGGTACAAAGCCTCATTCTTCAGCTCCTGGTCGTTCAACAAGTATTTCCCCTTGGCCGGCATGGCTCACGCTTTTCACTCAGGCATCGCAGGGAGCCTCCGCCAAGGCCAGATGAGGCAGTGTGAAAAGATTCCCCCCCCCCCCAAAAAAAAAAAAAGTTTGTCCACGCTGTCCTAGCTCATGGCGCTCAAGTCAAGCGCCGGTGTTTTCCTCGCTGTGGCATCTTGGAACGTTCCGGTCCTCCCTTTTTCTGTCCACTTCAGCAGTCCTTTTGTATGGTCTGGCCTCTGTCTGGTTCTGGCAGGCAGACCGGCTTCATCCTCTGCCAGCTACTGTGCTCTCTTTAGCGCCTTTCAGCAATAAGGAAGGCGAGAAGGGTCAAAGACGCGGAGGCGGGACTGAGGGAGGGCGTCTCCAGAAAGGGGAGGAGAAGGAAAGAAAAGGTCATCGGTGCTCTTGGCCGGATTCAGACGTTGTGAGGGTGAGGATGGTGGTGTCACGCTGCGACCTGGATGGAAGAGAACGCTAAATAAGTACTTTGTTACTTCTTCAACTCCTACAAAATGGCCGCTTTTAATTAGGACCTTCTTTTTAATTAGGACCTTTCTTGTGCAAAACGTCTTCATCATGCTGGAGGTGTTTGGAGTAGTTATCATTTTAGAAAACTGGTTTGCCGACGGTAGGTATATGTCACAGTGACACCACAGCTCCCCCATTTGCCAGCGGCACTCATGCAGCCCGAGACACGCTTGACTGTCGGAAAACACAAATATTTCGTCAAAAGACAAGACAAAAGTCAATGAACCGCAGCTCTCTTTAGTGCCAGCGGCACTCATGCAGCCCTAGACCCACTTGGAAAACACAAATATCTCGCCAAAAGTCGCTAGTTTTGTGTTTGCCCTCAATGAACCACAGCGCCCCCATTTGCCAGCAGCACTCATGCAGCCTGAGACACGCTTGGTTGTAGGAAAACACAAATATCTCACCAAAAGACAAAACAAAAGTCAATGAACCGCAGCTCTCTTTAGTGCCAGCGGCACTCTTGCAGCCCTAGACCCGCTTGGAAAACACAAATATCTCGCCAAAAGACAAGACAAAAGTCGCTAGTTTTGTGTTTGCCCTCAATGAACCACAGCTTCCCCATTTTCCAGCAGCACTCATGCAGCCCGAGACACGCTTGACTGTAGGAAAAACACAAATATCTCACCAAAAGACAGGACAAAAGTCAATGAACCGCAGCTCTCTATAGTGCCAGTGGCACTCATGCAGCCCTAGACACGCCTGACTGTAGGAAAACACAAATATCTCGCCAAAAGACAAGACAAAAGTCAATGAACCGCAGCTCTCTTCAGTGCCAGCGGCACTCATGCAGCCCGAGACACGCTTGGCTGTAGGAAAACAAACATCTCGCCAAAAGACAAGACAAAAAACGCTAGTTTTGTGTTTGCCCTCAATGAACCACAGCACCCCCATTTGCCAGCAGCACTCATGCAGCCCGAGACACGCTTGACTGTAGGAAAAACACAAATATCTCGCCAAAAGACAAGACAAAAGTCAATGAACCGCAGCTCTCTTCGGTGCCAGCGGCACTCATGCAGCCCGAGACACGCTTGACTGTAGGAAAACACAAATATCTCGCCAAAAGACAAGACAAAAGTCAATGAACCGCAGCTCTCTTCGGTGCCAGCGGCACTCATGCAGCCCGAGACACGCTTGACTGTAGGAAAACACAAATATCTCACCAAAAGACAAGACAAAAGTCAATGAACCGCAGCTCTCTTTAGTGCCAGTGGCACTTATGCAGCCCTGGACACGCTTGACTGTAGGAAAACACAAATATCTCGCCAAAAGACTGGACAAAAGTTGCTAGTTTTCTGTTTGCCCTCAATGAACCACAGCTCTCTTCAGTGCCAGCGGCACTCATGCAGCCCTAGACATGCTTGACTGTAGGAAAACACCAATATCTCGCCAAAAGACAAGACAAAAGTCGCTAGTTTTGGGTTTGCCCTCAATGAACCGCAGCTCTCTTCAGTGCCAGCGGCACTCATGCAGCCCTAGACAAGCTTGACTGTAGGAAAACACAAATATCTCGCCAAAAGACAAGACAAAAGCCAATGAACCACAGCTCCATTCACGGCCAGTGGCACTCATGCAGCCCTGGACATGCTTGAATGTAGGAAACCACAAATATCTCGCCAGAAGACGAGACAAAAGTCGCTTGTTCTGCTGATTTAAGTTGCTAAGTGTGTTTGATGCCGCCGTTGTGAGCCGCATGTAGAACAGCATGCGAGTGCTTGCAACAGAGCATGCAATCCTCTTGTCATATTCAACCCTCCATGCCAATGCAGAGGCCCGGCATGAGCAGAAAGCAGGGGTCCACGGGTCCGCCATAAACACAATTAGAATATTCAAGTCATTAAGAAAACACAATTGGAGTGAAGCAGTTCAAGCCCGGGTTTTGATTAGCAGCGACGCTGTGATGTAGAGCGAGGTCAGCGGGTCAGCGAGTGGCCAGAATGCAGTATGCAGCCTTATTAATAACAAAACCCCTCCCACCCCTCTCCTGGCAGTTTATTACCACGTCATCCGTGGAAGACCTTCGCTGGGTCAACCGGGGCAGAATCAGAGTGTCTAACAATAATGTATTGCAAGTGTATCCTACAAAATAAAAGCCTGAATACATTTTTAACATTATTAGAGCCCTCTGGACATGAAATAACACCCCTATATTCACCTTTACACTAGTATCACCCAATATAGTGACACACTTTATGAATGGAACTGATCATTTATAACCTTCTAAATAAATTTTTAACATTATTAGAGTGCTCTGGACATGAAATAACACCCCTATATTCACCTTTACACTAGTATCACCCAATATAGTGACACACTTTAGAATGGAATTGATCATTTATAACCTTCTCAATACATTTTTAACATTATTAGAGCCCTCTGGACATGAAATAACACCCCTATATTCACCTTGACAATAGTATCACCCAATATTGTGACACACTTTATGAATGGAACTGATAATTTACAACCTTCTAAATACATTTTTAACATTATTAGAGCCTTCTGGACATGAAATAACACCCCTATATTCACCTTTACACGAGTATCGCCCAATATAGTGACACACTTTATGAATGGAACTGATCATTTATAACCTTCTAAATACATTTTTAACATTATTAGAGCCCTCTGGACATGATATAACACCCCTATATTCACCTTCACTAGTATCGCCCAATATAGTGACACACTTTAGAATGGAATTGATCATTCATAACCTTCTCAATACATTTTTAACATTATTAGAGCCCTCTGGACATGAAATAACACCCCTATATTCACCTTTACAATAGAATCACCCGATATAGTGACACATATGGACATTAGGAGTGGGTACCTTGCAATATGATACGATACAAAGCCCATGATAACGATGATCTGGTGATACAGCGATATATCGGTCGGGTAATCAATCTACGATACCACTATTTATTTGGCCCTATCACTTTAAAATAATCTTTGTTACTCTTTGCAAGAGTATTTTAGTACAGGATTTCTGTAAACAAAAGTGCGCATCATAAAGCGAAACCAATCCCTCTCGACGACGCGTTATGGCCGCAGATCCTTAAAAACAAATACCGGCATTGATCAACTTTGACCTGGGGGAGTTGAACAGGGGTTTTTGCTTGAAGTAAACCCCCACGCTGGTCTGGCCAGGCCCAGGAGACATGCTAACAGCTAGGTGTTGGCCCTGCAAGTGGTCTTGTGTTCCCAGTGTACTTAACTTTTGTGAAACAGTTCTTGCGCATCGCAAAGTACTTCCCCGGCTTTGTTCCATCATCAGTACTGAACACCAGAAATTTACCCACAATTTTGACTTGCAGGCTTTCAACTTCTGGATTTCGCTCGTGTCCGCCATGTTGTGTGTTTATTCTTCGGCTGCCGATTTGCGACAACGTTCCCGCTAGGGCGCCCCCTAGCGGAAGGAATTACACAAAAGGAACTAATAATGAGTGAGGCGGTTTATAGTGAATGTATGTAGGCGTGCGCCTATCATGTGACATGGGGGGGTTCAGAGTTGAGTTTTCCTATTATTCAAACCTGCCAGTTATTCCGGTAATCAAGTCTGGTGCTTGTGTGTCTCAAATATTACATACAGTACAGTTCCTGACACCTAGTACAAAAAAAAGTAGGCAGGCGCCTATCATGTGACATGGGGGGGTTCAGAGTTGAGTTTTCGTTTTATTCAAACCTGCCAGTTGCTACGGTAATCAAGTCTGGTGCTTGTGTGTCTCAAACAGTACAGTTCCTGACACCTAGTAGAAAACAAGTAGACAGGCGCCTATCAAGTGACATGGTGGGGGGGGGGGGGGGGGGTTCAGAGTTGAGTTTTTGTATTATTCAAACCTGCCAGTTATTCCCGTAATCAAGTCTGGTGCTTGTGTGTCTCAAATATTACAGTACAGTTCCTGACACGTAGTAGAAAACTAACTTTGAACATATGTAGGCGGGCACCTATCAAGTGACATGGGGGGGTTCAGAGTTGAGTTTTTGTATTATTCAAACCTGCCAGTTGCTACGGTAATCAAGTCTGGTGCTTGTGTGTCTCAAACATTACAGTACAGTTCCTGACATCTAGTAGAAAACAAGTAGGCGGGCGCCTATCAACAGACACGGGGGGGGGGGGGGGGTTAGAGTTGAGTTTTCGTATTATTCAAACCTGCCAGTTGCTCTGGTAATCAAGTCTGGTGCTTGTGTGTCTCAAATATTACAGTAAAGTTCCTGACACCTAGTAGAAAACAAGTAGGCGGGTGCCTATCAAGTGACATGGGGGGGTTCAGAGTTGAGTTTTTGTATTATTCAAACCTGCCAGTTATTCCGGTAATCAAGTCTGGTGCTTGTGTGTCTCAAACATCACATACAGTACAGTTCCTGACACCTAGTAGAAAACAAGTAGGCGGGTGCCTATCAAGTGACATGGGGTGGGGGTTCAGAGTTGAGTTTTTGTATTATTCAAATCTGCCAGTTATTCCGCTAATCAAGTCTGGTGCTTGTGTGTCTCAAACATTACAGTAAAGCTCCTGACACCGAGTAGAAAACTAACTTTTTTAGGCAACAAATACTAATAACTAATAATACATCTCAATAATTAATTGTATTTATTTTGACTAAATGCTAAGAGCCAACACATGAAACCTGTGGGCCGAAAATGACCCGTGGGCCACAGGTTGGACACGGTAACATAATTTAGTACATGGAACGCTATACAGACTACAAGCAAAAAATCCAAGCGCTACATTTTTCCAGCTAATTAAGCCTCGTTTTAGGAGGCGGGAAACTCCGGCCGTAACCTCCTGAGGAACAATGTGGACTTTGCGCCGCGGTCAATAGAAAGCTCATTTCCTCCAGCTGCTAATATGGCAGCATGTGTGAGGCGTCATGTTTGTCCTTCACATAGCAACTACGATGCTGCGCGTCATAAAAAGGAACACAAAGAGGCAAGATGGCGGGTTTATGTATGCATGTCGTCGACCGCCATGGTGGGCGTATTGTCATCACGGAGCCCACCTCGTGACTGCATGCTGGGAGTTTACGCTTTACGGTTTACAGTTGATAGTTTAACGCCGCCTTTTCGCCGCTTCTACCAAGCCGTGCCTCAGATAACGCGGCGAAGACAATGAGAGGGTTGTAAAAAGCGGCGAGCACATAAACAAGGTGGGGGTGGGGGGGGGTCGTGGTCTTGTCTCAGCAACAGCTGGTCTTTGGAACGGAGGAGGACTTGACGTACTGCTGATACTTCCTGGATATTTACACCATCATGTACTCTAAGGTCTACTGCATGTTACTACTGACATGTATGTCGCCATAAATTACCATCGTATACTTCGAAATGCTAATATTATAGAGTGCAATAGAGCAGTCAAAATGCTCTTATTACACCATATTAATGATGATCTAATAATAACCTGGAATAATCCAATATCATACGCATAATAAGAGGACATGAGATATTTAAGATAGAAATAAGACTCAAATAATGCTCATGTGTGTTGCTGCAAAAGGTGTTCCCTGGGGGGAATTGAGCGGCGGGACAAACAGGAAGTGACGTCAAGGTTTAGGGAGGATTATTGTTGCTGTGAGATAATTCAAACCTGTTGTTCTGGCGATTAAATCTGGTGCTTGTGTGTCTCACCGAACAGAGTAATTAATTAATGAACTGTCGCAGGATGGATGGATGGATGGATGGATGGATAGAAAACACGTAATTATGTAAAATAAAATAAAATAAAATAAAATAAAATAAAATAAAATAAAATAAAATAAAATAAAGCACAAATAGCAAATACAGTAAACAGCAAAAATATGAAAAATAATAGCAAAACAAGCAAAATATACATAAAAATTATTATGCAAAATAATTATTATTATTTGATTGTCTTGTGAATGCTTCTTGGAAGTGACGTCAGGGTTTAGTGAGGATTATTGTTGCTGTGAGATAATTCAAACCTGCAATAAAAGCCTGTTGTTGTGGCGATTAAATCCGGTGCTTGTGTGTCTCACCAAACAGAGTAATTAATTAATGAACTGTCGCAGGATGGATGGATGGATGGATGGATAGATGGACAGATAGATGGGCATGCAGGGTTTAAGAAAATAAGGTACTATGTAAAATAAAATAAAATTAAATTAAGAATGGAACAGATCATTTATAACCTTCTAAATAGATTTTTAACATTATTAGAGCACTCTGGACATGAAATAACACCCCTATATTCACCTTTACACTAGTATCACCCAATATAGTGACACACTTTATGAATGGAACTGATCATTTATAACCTTCTAAATAGATTTTTAACATTATTAGAGCACTCTGGACATGAAATAACACCCCTATATTCACCTTTACACTAGTATCACCCAATATAGTGACACACTTTATGAATGGAACTGATCATTTATAACCTTCTAAATACATTTTTAACATTATTAGAGCACTCTGGACATGAAATAACACCCCTATATTAAAAAATAATAGCAAAGCAAGCAAAATATAAATACAAATTATTATGCAAAATAATTATTATTATTTGATTGTGTCTTCTGAATGCTTTTTTATTTTATTTATTTTATTTATTTTATTTATTTATTTTATTTGAACATATTTGTATTTAGCTTTAGTTTAGCTTTAGTTAGATGTTTTTATGCTTGAAATGCTTGCTTTAGGCGATAAAATACAAAACTAAATAAATCAATAATATTAAAAATAACTTTACTAATAGGCCGCATTCAACCATAAAACAGAATGATTGAACGAATGATGTGGCACAGTTAGCATTAGCATTAAAGCTACAGACCCAAACAATGTACCAAGTATCCTCCCAAACTCGATGTGGGAAAAAAAAAAAAGACGGGTGCTTTTACTGGCGCGGCTTTATCGTTACCATGGAGGGGGGGGGTCGGGGGGGGGGGGGGGCAGCCCCATCAGTCTGAAAGAAGAAGAACGGCGAGGAAAGCCAATTGAGAGAAGATGAATGGCGAAACTGCTGTGCATTGACAAAGCTTGGCAAAGCTGAATGGGGGGGGGTCGTGTAGCAGCCTTGTCCACTGGCGTCACTGGACCCTGAAAGCATCAGGGCAACAAAACCCACTAACGTCACCGAGCGTCTGACCAACTGCGAGTCCAAGGCTTTTTTAGCAGCGCTGAGACCTCAACGTTTGTTTTGTTGTGTTACAGGAACACAAAAAGCAATATTACATAATGTGCCATACAAGACAAACACACCTCATGTCCACTACAGTATAGACGGGTGAGGTCCTAAGACCAGGCGGCCATTAAAATGTTTATATTTGACGATTTATATCAATCAATCAATCAAGTCAATTACATAATGTAATTTATTTATATGTATTTTTTATAGCTGCATGTATTCATGCAGTATCTTGAATACATTTTGACCATAATCATCTACACAACCTCCAAGCAGCCATTCTGACATTTGTGTGCTAATAATAATAATAATTATTATTTATTTATTTAATTATTATTAATTATAATAATAATAATTATTATATAATTATAAATTATATACTATATATCATAAAGTATGATATAATTATGAGTATATTATTAATTTTTTATTATTATTATTATAATTAATATTATTAACAATAATAATAATAATTATTATTATTATTATTTATTTTTATTATTATTATTATGTAATTATGTATTATATATTCTATTATATATTATAAAGTATTATATATTTTTTATTATTATTATAATTATTAATAATACTTATTATTATTGTTGTTATTAAATATAATAAATTATATAATATAATTGTTAATGATAACAATAATATTATTAATCATTATTATTATTATATTATTACTATTATTATCATTATTATAACAAAAAAGGGCTGCACAGCGGTCGAGTGGTTCGCGCGCAGACCTCACAGCGAGGAGACCTGAGTTCAATTCCACCCTCGGCCATCTCTGTGTGGAGTTTGCATGTTCTCCCCGTGCATGCGTGGGTTTTCTCCGGGTACTCCGGTTTCCTCCCACATTCCAAAAACATGCTAGGTTAATTAGCCACTCCAAATTGTCCATAGGTATGAATGTGAGTGTGAATGGTTGTTTGTATATACGTATGTGATTGGCTGGCCACCAGTCCAGGTCACCCGAACTGGGATAGGCTCCAGCACCCGCGCAACCTTCATGAGGATAAGCGGTAGAAAATGAATGAATGAATTTTAAAATAGCACATATGGAGGAAGAGAAAGAGGGGTGACTTATAAGTGAGTCCAGATATCGGAGCCTCCGGCCTCCAGGGAATAATCTGTCTGACAAGAATGGATCCAATTGGGCTTGAAATCATGTTTGCAACATGCGTGCACTGAAAGAGATTAGAGACATTAGAGATTAGAGGCATGCGTCCTTTGACCTCAGTGTCTGTGTCTTCATGGCCGAGAAATGCATCTCCTTGTTGGCTTTTTACACAGGTCACTCTTTGTCGCGTATTCAATGCCAACACAAAGAGGGCAGTAAAAAGCAGTCATGTGTTTTGGGAAAGGTTTTTCCTTAAGGCAGAGCCTTGACCTCATCTTTAGTTTATCATCAATCAAGACAATGCAAAGTATTAAGAAAATATTGTTGAGCATGAACACTCAAAATTAATTGGGGAAGATGTCGCCAAGTAGGATTCCTGATTTATAACTTGAATATTTTCATAGTTAGAGCACAGAAAACCTTCTGCATATACATTTTATGACATTGTTAGAGCCCTCTACACATGAAATAACACCCCTATAGTCACCTTTACACTCGTATTAGCCAATATAGTAGACAAAATAACAGAAAATACACCATTTAAGAGCTAAATAAGACTTTTACTCGTGTTTTTCATTGTAAATGTGTTCCAGTGTTCGGGGAGTTGGACAGGAAGTGACATCAAGTTGAGCTTTTTTGAAATGTTGCCAATTAGCCTAGCATGTTTTTGGAATTTGTTTTTGGCGCAGGTACTGGAGCCTATCCCAGCTGTCTTGGTTGGTACCCCACCCTGGACTGGTGGCCAGCCAATCACAGGGCACATATAGACAAACAACCATTCACACTCACATTCATACCTATGGACAATTTGGAGTGGCCAATTAACCTAGCATGTTTTTGGAATGTCACCGATTAACCTAGCATGTTTTTGGAATGTCGCCGATTAACCTAGCATGTTTTTGGAATGTCGCCAATTAACCTAGCATGTTTTTGGAATGTTGCCAATTAACCTAGCATGTTTTTGGAATGTCGCCAATTAACCTAGCATGTTTTTGGAATGTCGCCAATTAACCTAGCATGTTTTTGAAATGTCGGCAATTAACCTAGCATGTTTTTGAAATGTCGTCAATTAACCTAGCATGTTTTTGAAATGTCGCCAATTAACCTAGCATGTTTTTGGAACATCGCAAATTAACCTAGCATGTTTTTGGAACGTCGCTAATTAACCTAGCATGTTTTTGGAACGTCACCAATTAACCTAGCATGTTTTTGGAATGTCGCCGATTAACCTAGCATGTTTTTGGAATGTCGCCAATTAACCTAGCATGTTTTTGGAATGTCGCCAATTAACCTAGCATGTTTTTGGAATGTCGCCAATTAACCTAGCATGTTTTTGGAATGTCGCCAATTAACCTAGCATGTTTTTGAAATGTCGGCAATTAACCTAGCATGTTTTTGAAATGTCGTCAATTAACCTAGCATGTTTTTGAAATGTCGCCAATTAACCTAGCATGTTTTTGGAACGTCGCAAATTAACCTAGCATGTTTTTGGAACGTCGCTAATTAACCTAGCATGTTTTTGGAACGTCACCAATTAACCTAGCATGTTTTTGGAACGTCGCCAATTAACCTAGCATATTTTTGGAATGTCACCAATTAACCTAGCATGTTTTTGGAATGTCACCGATTAACCTAGCATGTTTTTGGAATGTCGCCAATTAACCTAGCATGTTTTTGGAATGTCGCCAATTAACCTAGCATGTTTTTGGAATGTCGCCAATTAACCTAGCATGTTTTTGGAATGTCGCCAATTAACCTAGCATGTTTTTGGAATGTCGCCAATTAACCTAGCATGTTTTTGGAATGTCGCAAATTAACCTAGCATGTTTTTGAAATGTCGCCAATTAACCTAGCATGTTTTTGAAATGTCGCCAATTAACCTAGCATGTTTTTGGAATGTCGCAAATTAACCTAGCATGTTTTTGGAATGTCACCGATTAACCTAGCATGTTTTTGGAATGTCGCAAATTAACCTAGCATGTTTTTGAAATGTCGCCAATTAACCTAGCATGTTTTTGGAATGTCGCAAATTAACCTAGCATGTTTTTGGAATGTCGCAAATTAACCTAGCATGTTTTTGGAACGTCGCTAATTAACCTAGCATGTTTTTGGAACGTCGCTAATTAACCTAGCATGTTTTTGGAATGTCGCCAATTAACCTAGCATGTTTTTGGAATGTCGCCAATTAACCTAGCATGTTTTTGGAATGTCGCCAATTAACCTAGCGTGTTTTTGAAATGTCGCCAATTAACCTAGCATGTTTTTGAAATGTCGCCAATTAACCTAGCATGTTTTTGGAATGTCGCAAATTAACCTAGCATGTTTTTGGAATGTCGCAAATTAACCTAGCATGTTTTTGGAACGTCGCAAATTAACCTAGCATGTTTTTGGAACGTCGCCAATTAACCTAGCATGTTTTTGGAACGTCGCCAATTAACCTAGCATATTTTTGGAATGTCGCCAATTAACCTAGCATGTTTTTGGAATGTCACCGATTAACCTAGCATGTTTTTGGAATGTCGCAAATTAACCTAGCATGTTTTTGGAATGTCGCAAATTAACCTAGCATGTTTTTGGAATGTCGCAAATTAACCTAGCATGTTTTTAGAATGTAGCAAATTAACCTAGCATGTTTTTGGAATGTCGCCAATTAACATAGCATGTTTTTGGAATGTCGCCAATTAACCTAGCATGTTTTTGGAATGTCGCCAATTAACCTAGCATGTTTTTGGAATGTCGCCAATTAACCTAGCATGTTTTTGGAATGTGTGAGGAAACCGGAGTACCCGGAGAAAACCCACAGGGAGAACATGCAAACTCCACACAGAGATGGCCGAGAGTGGGATTGAACTCTGCGCGCTAACCACTCGACCGCCGTGCAGCCTGGCCGGTTACAAGCATGTGAAAAAACGAGCACCATTCCCGAAAAAAGGACTACATGACGTCATCTCCGTGCTTCACTACACCCATGCAAACTTCTCCAGGCAGCTCTATTCTACTTAATGTGAAAACAGGAGCTCAGAACATTCAAAAGCGATGCACCAAGTCGCTACGATGTTGCCCATATGGTTTCGATTCCAGCTTCCGTATATACAGAGCTTTTCCACGAACACATGACGAATGTAAATGAAGCAAGGCAGCAGGCAGGATTAGATTAGACCCCTCGTCCTTTCCCATCCTCCCCTCCCTAGCGTTGTGTGCTGCTATTGAATTAGCCTCGTTGGCCAAGAAGTTGAAGAAGCGGCTGCAAGCTAACCATATTAACAGGATGCTACATCAGTGTTGATTTCAAATGCTGCCGCCATTGCGTGTAATAATAAATAAAAGGAGTTCAAGCGGAAGCACAACGCTGATACTTTCACTTTCACTTTAAGGTCAAACCAGAGTGACCACATCTTGTCCATTTTTGTGCTCACACGAGCCTGGGGGAGGATTTATTGATTTTAAGAAGATATAGAATTGGGTTTTAAACATATGAGCCAAACGAGACAAATCCAATATGGATATACGGCACCACTGATTGGATTAGACCCGCCCATTTCCTTCTCAAATGCTGTTTGGATTTGAAAAACACACCTGCACACGCACTAAGCTAAATGCTATTATACGCCATATACGCCAATCATAACATCAAATCATGACATACGCCAATCAGGACATCACAGCCTCCACATGCAGTTTTTTGGAATGTACTACTACACCACAAGCCCAAGTCAAAGATCCTCTATAAGACAGGAGTTTTTAACAATGTACTGCATATCCGCTCAAAAAGGAATATACTGCACACAGCTCAGGCTGCACGGCGGTCGAGTGGTTAGCACGTCGAGGTACACCCTAAACTGGTGGCCAGCTAATCCCAGGGCACATATAGACAAACAACCATTCACACTCACATTCATACCTATGGACAATTTGGAGTGGCTAATTAACCTAGCATGGTTTTGGAATGTGGGAGGAAACCGGAGTACCCGGAGAAAACCCACGCATGCACGGGGAGAACATGTAAACTCCACACAGAGATGGCCGAGGGTGGAATTGAACCCAAGTCTTCTAGCTGTGAGGTCTGCACGCTAACCACTCAACCGCTGTGCAGCCCTTTTTTGTTATAATAATAAGTATTATTATTATTATTAACAATTCTAATTAACAATAATCATAACAATAACAGTAATTATTATTATTATTATTGTTGCTATTGTTATTATTATTATTGTTATTATTTTTATTATCACACAAAAGTCAGACTGGCTGCTTGGAGGTTGTGTAGATGATCATAGTCAAAATATATCCAAGATACTGCATGATATGCAGAGATGGCCGAGGGTGGAATTGAACCCAAGTCTTCTAGCTGTGAGGTCTGCACGCTAACCACTCAACCACTGTGCAGCCCTTTTTTGTTATAATATTAATAATAAGTATATTAACAATAATAATAACAATAACAGTAATTATTATTATTATTATTGCTATTGTTATTATTATTATTGTTATTATTTGTGGTCATAATAATAATAATTATTATTATTATTATTAGCACACAAAAGTCAGACTGGCTGCTTGGAGGTTGTGTAGATGATCATAGTCAAAATATATTCAAGATACTGCATGATATGCAGAGATGGCCGAGGGTGGAATTGAACCCAAGTCTTTTAGCTGTGAGGTCTACGTGCTAACCACTCGACCGCCGCGCAGCACTCATTTTAACATATAATGAGCAATCCCAACGCCTTCTTAGTCCTTTTTAACGGGACTAAAACATTGCATCCAGCAGCATATCATGCACTGTCTTGGCTGTTTTGGTTTGGGTCAGTGAATGCACCATGGAAGGAAGGTCTCAAGCATTAATACTGAGCAACCATCAGTGAGTCATAGCAACAATGGCGGGTTGATGTTATTGTCGTGACACCGTAGTGTCAAGTTGTTTTTTGGGGCTCCATCTCTGGACAAAACGTTACAGTTCAGCAGCGCCTTTGATAAGCAAACCACGTTCTTTTTACCTTCCAGATAAGTCGGGAAAAATCTGACAAAAGATGACAATAATGGCTGCTGAACGGGCTGAAGGTGTTGATCCACGCCAAACATAAAATCCAGCAGCAGAAGTGATTGACAGGGGAAAGCATAATATGTATTACACAATATGAGAAGAAAAACAACACAGGTGACTAATGTGCTTTCAGACATGTTAATGGCTGCTGTGTGGGCGGGATGGTTTTGTTGGAGTCGTACTCCTGTGATGGCGCAACCTGATTAACACAAATGACGAGACGTTTCATTAAACCACTTGACGCATACAACTTGAATTGCAATGATATTATATCATTAGAATTGTACGGAATATTATAATAGAATTAACGCATTCAATCCCATCCACCGCATCTCAGTATCGGCCATTTTGGATGATTCTGACTGATCTTTTTTCAGGCACACACAGTATTTTGTTTAATGGCTGAATAAACATGGAATGTTAATTCATTCATTTTCTACCGCTTTTCCTCACAAGGGTCACAGGGGTGCTGGAGCCTATCCCAGCTGTCTTCAGGCGAGAGAGGCAGGGTACACCCTGGACTGGTGGCCAGCCAATCACAGGGCACATATAGACAAACAACCATTCACACTCACATTCATACCTATGGACAATTTGGAGTGGCTAATTAACCTAGCATGTTTTTTTTGGAATGTGGGAGGAAACCGGAGTACCCGGAGAAAACCCACGCATGCACGGGGAGAACATGCAAACTCCACACAGAGATGGCCGAGGGTGGAATTGAACCCTGGTCTCCAAGCTGTGAGGTCTGCGCGCTAACCACTGATCCGCCGTGCCGTTAAGTGCATGGAACATGGAAGTTAAGGTTTGTTTCTACCTTTTTCCGTTCTTTAGTAATCAGCAGTAGAACGTAGGTAGGTTTCAGGAAAATATCAGCTCCCAACTAAATAGAGATCAAGCATAACGTTCACTTTCATTAAAAATCAATAGATTTTGTGATATATTAACATAAACAACACAAAAATTCGTTGTTTTACATCCAAATAAGGCTGCACGGCGGTCGAGTGTTTGGCGCGCAGACCTCATAGCTAGGAGACCCGAGTTCAATCCCACCCTCGGCCATCTCTGTTCCAAAAAAAAAAAACATGCTAGTTTAATTGGCGACTCCAAATTGTCCATAGGTATGAATGTGAGTGTGAATGGTTGTTTGTCTATATGTGCCCTGTGATTGGCTGGCCACCAGTCCAGGGTGTACCCCGACTCTCTTGCCCGAAGACAGCTGGGATAGGCTCCAGCACCCCCGTGACTTTGTGAAGCTAAGCGGTAGAAAATGAATGAATGAATAATAATAATAATAACAAAAAGGGGCTGCACGGCGGTAGAGTGGTTAGCGCACAGACCTCACAGCTAGGAGACCCGAGTTCAATCCCACCCTCGGCCATCTCTGTGTGAAATTTGCATGTTCCAAAAAAAACATGCTAGGTTAATTAGCAACTCCAAATTGTCCATATGTATGAATGTGAGTGTGAATGGTTGTTTGTCTTTTTGTGCCCTTGGATTGGCTGGCCACCAGTCCAGGGTGTACCCCGCCTCTCGCCCGAAGACAGCTGGGATAGGCTCCAGCACTCCCTGCAACCCTCATGAGGATAAGCGGTAGAAAATTTATGAATGAATAATAATAATAACAACAATAACAAAAAAGGGCTGTGTGGAAGATGAGTGGTTCGCGCGCAGACCTCACAGCGAGAAGACCCGAGTTCAATTCCACCCTCGGCCATCTCTGTGTGGAGTTTGTGTGATTGGCTGGCCTCTTGCCCGAAGACAGCTGGGATAGGCTCCAGCACCCCCTGCGACCCTCGTGAGGATAAGCGGTAGAAAATGAATAATAATAATAATAATAATAACAAAAAAGGGCCGCACGGCGGTTGAGTGGTTACAAGCAGACCTCACAGCTCGGAGACCCGAGTTCAATCCCACAAAATTTTCATGCACATGCTGCGAAATTTCCTTTTTTCTGCACGTCATGGATGTTTTTACATTGAAGGTCGCATCCCGAACTCGTATCACTTCTGCCACCTTGTGGTCTTTTTTATGGTTTATATGTAACTGCTAAAAAACACCACATCCATTAGTGTGCACATGCGTCATCACCTCTTTTTGGACTCCACACAATTGCAGAAAAAACACTTTGAATGGTAGCATTATAGCACACGAGAGGGAAAAGAAATGCTCCCTTCATGGCTCCTGGATTGAAACGACATCTGGGCAGCAGCCATGAAGTCAGAGGAGCAGGGTGATCTCATTACCTGCATTGACTCCTGGGAGTTATGGCTGACTGGAGGGGGCGGAGCCGGAGGATTGACATAATAGCATCCCTGTCTCTCTCTAGCTCGCTCCGTGCCATAATTAAAATTGTCGCCGAGGTGTTAGTTCCTATCACCGACCTCCGGCTTTTCCTCAATAACCTCAGCGGACACTCTGAATGGCGGCCTTACAGCTCATGGCGGGGATCAGATTACACATTTCATATTTTTTTTATAGCCACCTTCCATGTTTTTGCCGCTGTCGGCTAAGGAATGTGTAGGAAGGTGAAGTTGTTTGAACAGCCACATAGTAAGGAATGTGTGGAGGCCGGGGCAGCGCCCTTCCAGAGGTTTCTGTGGCCCAGAGGAGGAGACAAATTCAGAGCGAAGATGTCCTGCTTAGAGACGGGTTCAATTCCACCCTCGGCCATCTCTGTGTGGTGTTTGCATGTTCTCCCTGTGCATGCGTGGGTTTTCTCCGGGTACTCCGGTTCACATTCCAAAAACATGCTAGGTTAATTAGCGACTCCAAATTGTCCATAGGTATGAATGTGAGTGTGAATGGTTGTTTGTCTATATGTGCCCTGTGATTGGCTGGCCACCACCCTGTGATTGGCTGGCCACCAGTCCCCGCCTCTCTCGCCCGAAGACAGCTGGGATAGGCTCCAGCACCCCCCACGACCCTCGTGAGGATAAGCAATAGAAAATTAATGAATGAAAAATAATAATAATAACAAAAAAGGGCAGCACGGCGGTCGAGTGGTTAGCGCCCAGACCTCACAGCTAGGAGATCCAAGTTCAATTCCACCCTCGGCCATCTCTGTGTGGAGTTTGCATGTTCTCCCCGTACATGCGTGGGTTTCCCCCCTCATTCCAAAAACATGCTAGGTTAATTAGCGACTCCAAATTGTCCATAAGTATGAATGTGAGTGTGAATGGTTGTTTGTCTAGATGTGCCCTGTGATTGGCTGGCCACCAGTTCACCCCCAGCGACCCTCGTGAGGATAAGCGATAGAAAATGAATGAATGAATGAATGAAAAATAATAATAATAATAATAACAACAAAAAAGGGCTGCGCAGCGGTTTTTAGTTTTGGCATTTAATTTTAAAAAATTTCTAAAAAAATATTTTTTGTAAACATTTTTTTTTGCAGAAATATTTTTCAGGTCAAATTATTAATATCAATATTTCCGATTTTTTTTCTTCACACTTCATATTATTTTTTCAATATTTTTATATTTTAATATTTTACCGCAGGCCGCAAATCGCCTGCGGGTCACACTCTTGACAACGCTGAGTTACACAATAATCTCTTTCGCAAAGAATATTCTGTAAAATTGCTGCATCAGACTCAGATGCGCCGTTTGCCGCCAAGACGTGACGTTTCGTGTCTGCATGTTTTGTAAATTGCTTATTTTTTGGTGTTTAATAACAGACAAGTAATGTCAGACAAGTAATAATAGCACAGGCAATACAGTTGAGGTGCATGTTTTGACACATTTCCATTCGTTTGATTCCACTAGCAAACATCATGTGACATACAGTACCCACACGGTCTTGCATCATCAAGAACTTTTTGCTAAGTCCACCATCAGCTGCTAATGTACATTTTTTTAAACAAACACATTCCTCTGACGTCACTCTTTTTTTTTTCGAGAATGTCTTCCTACAAGAGTTTCAACATTAAAAAAACAAGTGCTAAGAGCTGAGAGCTGACACTCGACCGCACTCCATCTCACTTCCTTGGCAACCATTACTCATTTCCCCCATCAAGGCTGCAAGGACAGCTTCATGAAAAAAGGAACCTGAAGCCGGTGCGCCATTAGCCTCACATGGTGAAATGAAAGCATAAAAAGATTTTTAATGCTTTGTCCGGGCAGGCTAACATGCAACTAGGTGGTGTTTTAAGATCCATTTCACAGCGATGCAATTCTACCTTTTCATTCCACCCAATAATTAGAGTCTTAGACTCTGCAGTTAAGTAAACACTGGAAGGGTGTCATAGACAATACATTACAATACAATATAATGCATGTAAATATATGGTTGGTGCTGGAGCCTATCCCA
The DNA here is from genome assembly GCF_037039965.1 of Doryrhamphus excisus. Classification (NCBI taxonomy): domain Eukaryota; kingdom Metazoa; phylum Chordata; class Actinopteri; order Syngnathiformes; family Syngnathidae; genus Doryrhamphus; species Doryrhamphus excisus. The sequence goes on from NC_136369.1 coordinate 19,516,184, forward strand.
GCTGTCTTGGGGCAAGAGGCGGGGTACACCCTGGACTGGTGGCCAGCCAATCACAGGGCACATATAGACAAACAACCATTCACACTCACATTCATACCTATGGACAATTTGGAGTGGCTAATTAACCTAGCATGTTTTTTTGGAATGTGGGAGGAAACCGGAATACCCGGAGAAAACCCACGCATGCACGGGGAGAACATGCAAACTCCACACAGAGATGGCCGTGGGTGGGATTGAACTCGGGTCTCCTAGCTGTGAGGCCTTCACGCTAACCACTCGACCACCACACAGCCTTTTTTGTTGTTATTATTATTATTATTTTTCATTCATTCATTTTCTATCGCTTATCCTTACGAGGGTCGCAGGGGGTGCTGGAGCCTATCCCAGTTGTCTTCAGGCGAGAGAGGCGGGGTACACCCTGGACTGGTGGCCAGCCAATCACAGGGCACATATAGACAAACAACCATTCACACTCACATTCATACCTATGGACAATTTGGAGTGGCTAATTAACCTAGCATGTTTTTTTGGAATGTGGGAGGAAACCGGAATACCCGGAGAAAACCCACGCATGCACGGGGAGAACATGCAAACTCCACACAGAGATGGCCGTGGGTGGGATTGAACTCAGGTATCCTAGCTGTGAGGCCTTCGCGCTAACCACTCGACCACCACACAGCCTTTTTTGTTGTTATTATTATTATTATTATTTTTCATTCATTCATTTTCTATCGCTTATCCTTACGAGGGTCGCAGGGGCTGCTGGAGCCTATCCCAGTTGTCTTCAGGCGAGAGAGGCGGGGTACACCCTGGACTGGTGGCCAGCCAATCACAGGGCACATACTATAGACAAACAACCATTCACACTCACATTCATACCTATGGACAATTTGGAGTGGCTAATTAACCTAGCATGTTTTTTTGGAATGTGGGAGGAAACCGGAATACCCGGAGAAAACCCACGCATGCACAGGGAGAACATGCAAACTCCACACAGAGATGGCCGTGGGTGGGATTGAACTCGGGTCTCCTAGCTGTGAGGCCTTCGCGCTAACCACTAAACCACCGTGCATCCCAGTAATGATTGAATGATGAGTAAATACAGTACTATTATCGTCCATAGTGGATGTACGTATAGCGTATATTGTATCGGACTATGAAGTGATGAGCTCCACCTGCCAGCCTCCATCCAGACCTCCACTCCATTTTATTCAATGAAAGGCTTTTCTAGCAAGAAAGCTAATCAGTCATTAAGCAGCTCAATACAATCAGTGGCCTGTAGAAAAAGACAACACCACACTGCTGGAGGGAGAAACCCGATGAGACAAAGTCACGAGTCACGGTTTGAGGAGTGAGGGAATAAAACCAGCAACCTCTTTTCATTCCACAGGTCATCCCTAAAGCGAACTCTACCTCTCCAAAAGCACTTTTGCAGATGGGAAGCGCTTCACAAAGTATTATATAATGTCCTTGAAGCCAAAGTAAGCGGAAAAATATTGAAAATTAAAATGTGGAAGGGAGAAGGGAAAAAAAAAACACACACAAAAAAAACAAAAGAGACAAAGAACAAGACACCCACACATCTGCTGCAACTGTACTCCAACATCACAGGAGGCAAACGTTGGCTCGTATAGGCAGCTTCCGGCTGTTTAAGCAAGGAAGTCGCTCTCAGGGTTCAGTACAGGAGGTTATTACCTCAGGCAGGGAGGTTTTGTTTACATGCGTTGCTTAGGGTGCTTGGCGGAAAAATGTTGCTTTTTAGTTTCATTATGGTAATGGTCATGGTTTTATTTCATTTGAACATGCATCAGATTACAATAGAGTGCATCCCATAATCAGTTCCCAGTTCCACATGTCCAAAAGGAGTAGGAAGAAGCAAAGCTTATTAAATCCTACCCCTCCATCTGGTACTTTTACAATCAGTAACTGTTACATTTGTTCACTTCCTGCTTTCTTAATTTAATTTAATTTAATTTAATTTAATTTAATTTAATTTAATTTAATTTAATTTAATTTAATTTAATTTAATTTAATTTAATTTAATTTAATTTAATTTAATTTTTAATAAATTTTTTAGCCTTATGCATTATTTTAGCTGTTTGAAGATTAGATTGAAGATTTCTACCTAATTATACATTTTTGGCCTTGTGCGACTTATACTCCAGTGCAACTTATGTATGTTTTTTTCTACTTAATTATGCATTTTTGGCCTTTTGCGGCTTATACTCCGGAGCAACTTATGTATGTTTTTTTTCTACCTAATTATGCATTTTTGGCCTTGTGCGACTTATACTCCGGTGCGACTTATGTATGTTTTTTTCTACCTAATTATGCATTTTTGGCCTTGTGCGACTTATACTCCGGAGCAACTTATGTATGTTTTTTTTCTACCTAATTATGCATTTTTGGCCTTGTGCGACTTATACTCCGGTGCGACTTATGTATGTTTTTTTCGACCTAATTATGCATTTTTGGCCTTTTGTGACTTATACTCCTGTGCGACTTATGTATGTTTTTTTCTACCTAATTATGCATTTTTGGCCTTGTGCGACTTCTACTCCAGAGTGACTTATAGTCCAGAAAATACGGTAGTGGCCAAGTCCCGTCCCTGTTTTGGTGAAAACCAAGATGGCTTCCAAGGGTTGTGTTTTATCTCCTAGGGAATTCAGACAAATTAGTCCAAATCGGAATGTGAGATAATGTGACGGTGAATTCAGAAGGATTTTAGGCCCCAGATAATTCCTATAACTCCAAACCGTCAATTAATGCATCGCCCCAAACAAGTCCTATTCAATGGCCTTATTGTAGTCGTAGTCGGTGGATTTGTCAATAATTAATCATACAGCATTTTTCCAGATGACATTACAGCATCTTTTTCTGCTTATAAATAAATGATTGACTTTGAGAGGGTTCCTCCACTGAAGAACACATTTGATGCCCTAACTGCTGCTGAAGATAGATTGTAGTTAGCATTTGCACAATGGCGCCCGTGGGCGATGAAGGTCTCGGGAAAATTGGCGCGATAGGGCAGAGAATGCAGTAGAGAGGCATTCCTAATGGCACTCGAAAGAATCTCACCTCATCGCCGCTGCAGCGCTCCTCCAACAGCAGACACGCAGCATGAGAGGCCGCAGCCTTCTGTGGAGGACCGTCGTTACGGCAGCAGCTTTCAACCACTTGCTGGTAGAGATTGGACGGAAGAGGACATAAAAGGGAAGAGAAATTGGATTTCGACATGACGTACGAGCGCTGTGGCAGACTAAAGTTTCACTTGTACGTACATTAAGTCTTACAATTTCATAAGCAAAACTATAAAGTTGCACATAAAAAACCGCTTGGGCTCAGTGAATTTTTTTTTGCTTTATTGTGATATCACACAGAAAACCTTTTTCTGGTAAATTATGGCTTTTTTTCTCAAAAACATTTTTTGCTAGGAAATTATGAATTATTAATCAAGTCATAGTTGTGAAATTATGAATTATTTCATAATTAAGAAATTAAGAAATTAAGAAATTAAGAAATTAAGAAATTAAGAAATTAAGAAATTATTTTTAGAAAATTATGAATTATTAATTATTGATACTCTTTTGTATCGTAAGAAAAACATTTTAAAATATCGTATTTTAAATTTTAAAAAAATGCTGCACGGTGGTTGAGTGGTTAGCTCGCAGGCCACACAGCTAGAAGACCCGAGTTCAATTCCACCCTCGGCCATCTCTGTGTGGAGTTTGCATGTTCTCCCCGTGCATGCGTGGGTTTTCTCCGGGTACTCCGCTTTCCTCCCACATTCCAAAAAAAAAAACATGCTAGCTTAATTAGCGACTCCAAATTGTCCATAGGTATGAATGTGAGTGTGAATGGTTGTTTGTCTATATGTGCCCTGTGATTGGCTGGCGACCAGTCCAGGGTGTACCCCGCCTCTCGCCCGAAGACAGCTGGGATAGGCTCCAGCACCCCCCGCGACCCTCGTGAGGAAAAAAGCGGTAGAAAATGAATGAATGAAATTAAATTTTTTAAAAAATGCTGCACGGTGGTTGAGTGGTTAGCTCACAGGCCACACAGCTAGAAGACCCGAGTTCAATTCCACCCTCGGCCATCTCTGTGTGGAGTTTGCATGTTCTCCCCGTGCATGCGTGGGTTTTCTCCGGGTACTCCGGTTTCCTCCCACATTCCAAAAACATGCTAGGTTAATTAGCCACTCCAAATTGTCCATAGGTATGAATGTGAGTGTGAATGGTTGTTTGTCTATATGTGCCTTGTGATTGGCTGGCCACCAGTCCAGTCCAGAGTGTACCCCGCCTGTCTCGCTCAAAGACAGCTGGGATAGGCTCCAGCACCGTTGCTCTGTTTACGTTGCTAGCAGGGGCTCGTAACTGAAAGCCTCATCATTGAAATACAGCTGAATAGGTGCAAATTCTGGAAGAACTAGAAAGGTTTCGGTGCTGGTTATTGTGTGGAGCTTCTCTATAGGATACAATACAATACAAAAGGGCCACGAAATGAGCATAATAAGAAGAATATACATGCTAGCTATGAAGTCCCTTTGCACAGGCGGAGTAGTTTAGTTTCAGATTCATCATAGACTACCAGTCCCAAGTTCGGACTCTCCTTCTCAGTAAATCGCGTAAACATTTCCCTGTACGGTTCATTCGTGTTTCAAGATGGCGACAGCTTTGACTCTGCAAGTTGAACCCTCCGTGAACCCTCGGACTGAACAAGCGGGACACCCTTGCTTGTGTCTACAACTTCCTACAGCGCAGGAAGCATGCTGCATTTTTCACAGCACAGTATGAAGGAAATGCTGACTCACTTAGAGTACTATTAAAAGCTTTTTTCAATGTGTCATGGTCTCGGGCTGCATGAGTGCTGCAGTGGTTCATAGAAAGGGAACATTCATTCCAATGAGTATTATCCATCTTTGTGACTTCAATTAATTATCAATATACTTTTCCTGGTCTTTTGGTGAGCATTCAAGCACGATGGTGGTAGTGTCATGGTCTGGGGCTGCACGAGTGCTGCGTTTCATTGAAAGGAAATTTGAATTTCGACATATACTATGACACTGTGAAGCGGGTCATGACTTATAGTCAAGCACCCTGGTGGTACTGTCATGGTCTGGGGCTGCACGGGTGCTGCCGGTCCTTGGGGGAGCTGCGGTTCATTGAGAGGACATTTGAATTTTCACATACACTATGACACTGTGAAGCGGATCATGACTTATAGTCAAGCACCGTGGTAGTAGTGTCGTGGTCTGGGGCTGCACGAGTGCTGCCGGTCCTGGGGGGAGCTGCGGTTCATTGAGAGGAAATTTGAATTTCGACATATACTATGACACTGAAGCGGATCATGACTTATAGTCAAGCACCGTGGTAGTACTGTCGTGGTCTGGGGCTGCACGAGTGCTGCCGGTCCTGGGGGGGGCTGCGGTTCATTGAGAGGAAATTAGAATTTTGACATATACTATGACACTGTGAAGCGGATCATGACTTATCGTCAAGCACCGTGGTAGTACTGTCGTGGTCTGGGGCTGCACGAGTGCTGCCGGTCCTGGGGGGAGCTTCTTTTCATTGAGAGGAAATTAGAATTTCGACATATACTATGACACTGAAGTGGATCATGACTTATAGTCAAGCACCGTGGTGGTAGTGTAGTGGTCTGGGGCTGCACGAGTGCTGTCGTCCTGGGAGGAGCTGCGGTTCACTGAGAGGAAATTTGAATTTCAACATATACAATATGAGAGACCTTTTCTGGTGGCATTGTCATAGTCATGGGCTGCATGAGAGCTACCTGTGCTGGGAGGGGGCTGCGGTTCATTGAGAGGAAATTTGAATTTCAACATATACTATGACACTGAAGCGGATCATGACTTATAGTCAAGGACCGTGGTGGTAGTGTCGTGGTCTGGGGCTGCATGAGTGCTGCCGGTCCTGGGGGGAGCTGCGGTTCACTGAGGAAATTTGAATTTCAACATATACAATATGAGAGACCTTTTCTGGTGGCATTGTCATAGTCGTGGGCTGCATGAGTGCTACCTGTGCTGGGAGGGGGCTGCGGTTCATTGAGAGGAAATTTGAATTTCAACATATACTATGACACTGAAGCGGATCATGACTTATAGTCAAGGACCGTGGTGGTAGTGTCGTGGTCTGGGGCTGCATGAGTGCTGCCGGTCCTGGGGGGAGCTGCGGTTCACTGAGGAAATTTGAATTTCAACATATACAATATGAGAGACCTTTTCTGGTGGCATTGTCATAGTCGTGGGCTGCATGAGTGCTACCTGTGCTGGGAGGGGGCTGCGGTTCATTGAGAGGAAATTTGAATTTCAACATATACTATGACACTGAAGGGGATCATGACTTATAGTCAAGCACCGTGGTGGTAGTGTCGTGGTCTGGTGCTGCACGAGTGCTGCCGGTCCTGGGGGGGAGCTGCGGTTCACTGAGAGGAAATTTATACAATATGAGAGACCTTTTCTGGTGGCATTGTCATAGTCGTGGGCTGCATGAGTGCTACCTGTGCTGGGAGGGGGCTGTGGTTCACTGAAAGGAAATTTGAATTTCAACATGTGACACTGTGAAGCCCAGCATAATCCCCTGCTAGTTACTTCTCGAGTTTAACAAAGCATGAAGTAGATACAGTCAACCACAATGGTGGTAGTGTTATAGCCTGGGGCTGCACGAGTGCTGCCGGGCCATTGGACACAATTTGGACTACTACTACAGACTAGTCCAAATGTATTTCTATGGTAATGTCCCTTGAGAAGATACAGTATGACAAAATGCTTGCTGAAAGTGGATGAGGATGTGAAGAAGATGGCTGAAATCATGTGTTGCGTATTTGGCAACTGATGTGTTATCATAAGAGCAATCCTGTCAGCGTGTGTTTTTGAAAAAAAAAAAAAAAACGCATATATGAGGAAGGAAGTCAAGCACCGCAAAGGACTTGACATTTTTTTCCATTACACTCTCAAAAATAGACTCTCATCAACAGGTACATAAGCACACGCTAATGTGGTTCATCCTATACAAGATCTGCATTAAAAAAACATAAAAATGATGTATTGCATCATGCTGAGAGACGTTTGTAATATTGCTACATAGTCCACTTTCGGAGGTGCAGCAGCGTGAAGACAACTAGCTAATTCTAGCTTTAAAACACTGCGTTTGCAACATGGTTGACATTTAAAAGTCATTATGTGGATACGTCTACCTCTGACAATGAAGGATTTGATGGTTTTCTGAATAAAAAGATAAACCGGGAATCTTTAAGAAATTAAATTAAATTAAATTAAATTAAATTAAATTAAATTAAATTAAATTAAATTAAATTAAATTAAATTAAATTAAATTAAATTAAATTAAATTAAATTAAATTAAATTGACATGCATTTTAATTAAACATTTCAGGGTTCAAATCATATATGTATATAAAATTCATCTTTTCAGCACTAAAATTGGCCTACAGGTTTAAAAATTATAAAATAAAATAAAATAAAATAAAATAAAATAAAATAAAATAAAATAAAATAAAATAAAATAAAATAAAATAAAATAAAATAAAATAAAATAAAATAAAATAAAATAAAAATACTAGGGTCAACTTAGCAGATTGAAAAAAATGTATGTAGGTCAATTAGCAACTCAGGGTACATTTTGGGGTATTTACCTTACTTCCACGGCACAGACATGCATTTTAATTAAACATGTCAGCCATATTGGGTTCAAATCATATATGTAAATAAAAGTCATCTTTTCAGCACTAAAATTGGCCTACAGGTTTAAAAAGGATTTTATATTAATTTATTTTAATGTAATGTAATATAATTGAATGTAATAATTATTATAAAATGTATTAAATTAAATTGAATTAAATTCTAATACTAAGGTCAACTTGAAAAAAATGTAAAATTGAAAAAAAAACGTATGTAGGTCAATTAGCAACTCAGGGTATATTTTGGGGTATTTACCTTACTTCCACGGCACAGACATGCATTTTAATTCCAAATTTCAGTTGTATTGGGTTCAAATCATATATGAAAATAAAATTCATCTTTTCAGCCAAAAATTGGCCTACAGGTTTTAAAATTAAATTAAATTAAATTAAATTAAATTAAATTAAATTAAATTAAATTAAATTAAAAATTTTATAATAATTATCAAATTAAATTAAATTCTAATACCAAGGTCAACTTGAAAAAAATGTAAAATTGAAAAAAACGCATGTAGGTCAATTAGCAACTCAGGGTACATTTTGAGGTATTTACCTTACTTCCACGGCACAGACATGCATTTTAATTCCAAATTTCAGCCGTATTGGGTTCCTGACAGCGATGTGGTTCTGATCCGAATCAGATGGGAGTTTACATGACACTAAAAACAGCATCGTTATGCTATAGTATCACCTGATTGTCAGACAAAGCCTGTAGGGGTTTTTTAAGGACACATCAGGATTCTTCATCAGATTTAAGATAAAGTCTTCCGGAGCAAGCAAGAAATCAAACACACATAGTGTATGCTTTGTGGACAACATAGTGATCTTCGTGTTCTTGCTGAGTTGACAGGACATTTGGGGACAAACAAGCCCCACAAGTCCCGTTGAGTGGGCTAAAGTTAAATGAAGTTAAGCTAGCGCTATGTCATTCAACTTCAACATACTGATGGGAATCAAACCAACAGTAAAATAGGTTCGGTGTCTTACCTTATGTCCGCCTTCACGGACAAACGTTCTCCGGTTAAATCATCCAAAAAGAAGTTTCGAAGATGGTGGTGGTGGTGCCATAGCGGCGAAGAGCACCTTGTTGCGTTCGATGTCTCCTTCAAGCCGTCTCCCGGAATCAGAACCTCCCCGAACGCGCGCTGCTGCTTTGAGAACACAAGCCCCGCCCCTGCGTGCGTGTCTGTCACTCACGCCCAAGCGCACTCCTCCTCGAAAAAGGAACCAGTGAAGAAAATGTCACAGAATTGTTATTTTTTTAATTGTTTTTGTCACTTTTTAATATACTTATTTCATTGCAAATGTAAGACAACGTGCATTTAAATGTATTATGTAATATTTAAATTTTTAAAATTGTTTTGGTCACTTTTTAATATACTTATTTCATTTTAAATGTAAGAAAACGTGCATTTAAATGTATTATGTAATATTTTATTTTTTTATTGTTTTTGTCACTTTCACTTTTTAATACACTTATTTCATTGCAAATGTAAGAAAACGTGCATTTAAATGCATTATATAATATAAAAAAAATTGAATTGTTTTTGTCACTTTTTAATATACTTTTTTCATTGCAAATGTAAGAAAATGTGTATTTAAATGCATTATATAATATAAAAAAATTTGAATTGTTTTTGTCACTTTTTAATATACTTTTTTCATTGCAAATGTAAGAAAACGTGCATTTAAATGTATTATGTAATATTTAAATTTTTTTAATTGTTTTTGTCACTTTTTAATATACTTATTTCATTGCAAATGTAAAAAAACGTGCATTTAAATGTATTATATAATATTAAACATTTTTAACTGTTTTTGTCACTTTTTAATATACTTTTTTCATTGCAAATGTAAGAAAACGTGCATTTAAATGTATTATATAATATTTAAATTTTTGTAATTGTTTTTGTCTTTTTTTAATATACTTATTTCATTGCAAATGTAAGAAAATGTGCATTTAAATGTATTATATAATATTTACATTTTTAACTGTTTTTGTCACTTTTTAATATACTTATTTCACTGCAAATGTAAGAAAACGTGCATTTAAATGTATTATATAATATTTACATTTTTTTTATTGTTTTTGTCACTTTTTAATGTACTTATTTCACTGCAAATGTAAGAAAACATGCATTTAAATGTATTATATAATATAAAAAAATTTGAATTATTTTTGTCACTTTTTAATATATTTATTTCACTGCAAATGTAAGAAAACATGCATTTAAATGTATTATATAATATTAAAAAAATTTGAATTGTTTTTGTCACTTTTTAATATACTTATTTCATTGCAAATGTAAGAAAACCTGCATTTAAATTTATTGTATATTTAAATTTTTTTATTGTTTTTGTCACTTTTTAATATACTTTTTTCATTGCAAATGGAAGAAAACATGTATTTAAATGTATTTTATAATATTAGTAATAATTATTATTGCAGTAAAGTGAGAATCCATAGAAAACATCACACTGAATGCCTGTACTGTTTTTTTTATTGCATGAATTGGTGAAAAGCAGCAGAGACAATACAGTTGGCTCGGTGAAACCTTCCTCCTGTGAAGAAAGGTGGTGTTGTTGACGTTTTGATTTATTTTATTTGTATTTTTTATTTTTTACACGTCTCAGCGTGTCTAGAAACCCCCAATCCAGAACTATGACGTTGATTTACACCACAAAAACAAGTGCTTGCATACCGCATTTGAACTGATTCAAACATGTTGCCTTCGAGGAAAGTGGTCCAAACAAGCATCCGGCTGTATAAATGTTGCATCAATGTTGGGAAAATGATGCTTTAAATGTAAATGTTAAGCGTTTGCTGGTTGTGGTTTTGATAACAGGAGGTTTGAGATGTGCTTTTGTTGTAATAATACAAAAAAATTGGATTTGAAACCAAAAAAACAATCAATGCAGTAGTCAAACCTTACAAAAAAAAGACGTGGATTTGAATGCTTGGGTAATGTCGCCATCTATCGGTCGGATTTTGTACTGCAGATTTTTGCCACAAAAAAAATAAACAAGAAACTCCCTTTTAAAGTAGACCAGCCACATATTTAAAACCAACAAATATTCATATGATTATGATAAATTCTCTTTCCAACTTGGTCACTGCCAATAAGAAAAAAAAAACAGAAAGGCGGCATCATTTTTTTTGTTGTTGTACCTGATTAAAACGCCCCCCCAGCATCTTATGCAAAGATATATCCTCAAAAAGTTGTCATATATGTATATGCATATAGATATCAATTCTATGTTCATATAATTAATAAAAAAATAAATACATTTAACAAATACAAATGATTTTCCTCGTGGGGTGGATTTATTATCAAACATCCCACAATTGTACTGTTATAGATTTGTTGTCGTTATCTGGATAAAATTTGTAAAGCCTCTAAACTCCATCCGGTGGTCTACAAGGAAAGGCTGATCATAAACATTCCAGGTTACACACAAAAAGAAAAAAAAACTGAAGTAAAAGATGCTGATGATTTGTGTTGGCATGGCGACGAGACCAACCCCCGTCCGTTGATTATTTGTGTGTAAAAAAAAAAAAAAAAAAAATTTTTTTTTTTTAAATGCACCAGTAGAAATTTGTATATGGTCTGTATAGACAGGAAAAAAAAATAATCATGCATAAGTTACACCTCACACGTCGCGTTTGTGAGTGGCCACCCTACAAACGCCATCATTAAAAATCTGAGTATTTTCCTCAGCAAATTTTTTTTTTTTTGTACATTTGAAGCAGTTCCATTTTTTGTGTATCTTTTTATAGAAAGTTTTTTCTTTTCTTTATTTTTTTGTTGTTTAAATGTCATTTCCGAAAAAGGAAAGCAAGCTCCCATTGTGTTGTTCCTTCCATTCCTGTACAGCAGGAGGCGCAAGAGGCGTGTTTATGTTTATGTTTATGTTTATGATGATGATGATGATGCAAAAGAGGGGCGCTGCTGGCAGTTGGAGGAGAAGGAAGAGGAAGCCAAATGAGCGTCTAATCACGTCCGCTAATTCCTATGATGACGCAAACCGACGGGCTTCCCGGGCTGAACGGAGACAGGAAAGGGTTGAATGTTTTTGTGGTGGCGGTGGAGGGTGGACCCCCGCCCCCCGACCCCCGACTATCTGCAAAGCTCCTCTTGTGCAGAGTCCCGCGCGTTTTTCCTCTTCTTGCCGTTGCCTTGGTGGTGTGGCTTGTTGCTGGGATGACTCTTGGTGTTGTTGTTGTTGGAGGAGGAAGAGGAGGAGGAGGAGGAGCTTTGAGGACCCTGATGACCGCTTTTGTGCTGCGGACGAGATATCCTGGCCTAATAAATTAAAAAAAACAAAACATGGGTCATCTTGGAGGGACTTCCCTGCTTGATATTCCTGTTGGCTAGTAATCCTTTCACATACATTACAATAACGCTACTTTATTCATTACAACATTACACTAACTTTTTTTTTACATGTATTATACTCATTTTAATGACTGACAAGTGTAGTAAAAAAAAAATAACTCAATAAAATCATCAAAAAATCCCATATTTTTGCAGTCTATACTGTCAGGTAGAAAAAATTAGCTGGAAAAAATATCTGTTTGGAATACATTTTCCCCAATAATTCTACCAGTGAGATTTTATTTATTATTTCTATTATTTTTTTAATATGCCACTAATATTTTTGTATATTTTCTGTTTTTATATATTATTATTATTTAATTGTATGTATATTTTTTATTAAATATACATTGGTAATTTTTTTCATTTATTACATGAATTACATTACATTATTACATTAATTGTAATAGCTATTTCAGATATGTATTTAAATCTTTTATGTTTTATGTATCTGTTTGGAATGAATTTTCCTCAATAATTCTACCAGTGACATTTTATTTATTTAAATCTTTTATGTTATTTATATATTTTTTTTATTGAATACTGTATATAATAATAATAATAAAAAGCCATAATGCTTTTCCATTTATTGTTTCAGCTACTTTTCTCTTACATTATTTGCTTCAATGTTTTATTAATTTGAATCGTTCAAGAGAAATTAAATATTTTTATATTTACCATTTATTATATCAAAATATGATTTGAACGCCTCTTTATTAATTTAAATGATTTGGTCTACTGCAAGACTGCCAGTGAGCGGTCCAATCTGTCAGGTAGAAAATATCTGTTTTCCCCAATAATTCTAACAGTGAGATATTATTTATTTTTTTAATATGCCACACGAATATTGTTGTATATTTTCAGTTTTTCTATATTATTATTATTAAATTGTATTTTATTTTATTTTTTAATTAAATATATAATGGTAATATTTTTCATTTATGTTTTACTTACATTATTACATTAATTGTAATAGCTATTTCAGGTTTGTATTTAAATCTTTTATGTTATTTATATATATATACACACTCACATATATACACACACACACATATATATATATATATATATATATACACACACATATATATATTTTTTTTTTAAATCAATACTGCATACAATAATAATAAAAAGCCATAATGCTTTTCCATTTATTGTTTCAGCTACTTTTCTCTTACATTATTTGCTTCAATGTTTTATTAATTCTAATCGTTCAAGAGAAATAAAATATTCTTATTTGTATATTTGCTATTTATTATATCAAAATATGTATTTGAACTCCTCTTTATTAATTTAAATGCATTATACTCATTTTAGTCGTTCAAAAATTACATAAAATGATTCATATTAAATGGTCTGCAATGATGATTTATTGTATTATCTGTATTATCTATAGTAAATATTAAGAGTAGAGTGGTGTTGATGAGTTGTCTGACATAAACAGGTAGTCGGATTTAATCGTCGTCCACGGAGAGCACACACCTTCCCTCCCTTGTTGCCTCCAGGCGGAGTGCTGGTCGTGCGGTTCTGCGTTCTGTGGCCGGCGGCGGCGGCCGACTTTTCTCTGTGGGCGCTGGAGGCCCGGCCGGACTGCTGCTTGGCCGTCTTGCACGGCGTTCCGTCAGAGTCCTGTGGAACGACGGCGGCGACAAGAACGTTAGGACCCCGTGTCAAAGCGGCGCCGTCGGCGGGAACGCGACGGAGGAACTGACCGCGTCGCTGGAGCTGGAGGACGTGACGGAGGAGGGCGACAGCGGCGAGGAGGAAGGCGAGGAGCGCAGGGAAGGTGACGGCGAGGAGAAGTTGGACGAGGTCTTGCTGCGGGGCGCCGACGGCAGGATGACCACGTCGTCCTCGTCGTCTTCATCGAGGACGTTGTTGTTGTTGCATTCGTCCAGCTGCTGCGACAGCGTCACGTCGTTTCCTGCGGGAACAGATGACAGCGTCTGAGAGGAAGCGTTTGCCTTTTGGGGTCGACCGGCGTGACGTCGGCGCCAGCCCTCACTGTTCAGCGGCAGGTCGTTCTGCGATGGGCTCCCCCAGTTCTTTCGGATCCACTCTCTGTACTCGTCCACTTCCTGAGTCACGCGGATGATCCGGCCTAGAATGCTGAGAGGAAAAAGAGCAACGAGGAACGTTGATGTTTACGCAGCAAGTGTTAGCAATAACAGATAACAGGACAGGCGTAAAAAAAAATGGTTTGCTAAATTTGTACATGGAAGTTAGCGAGGTTAGCTTAGTTTAGCAGAGCATGCTAGTGCGGCTGCGTGTGTGTTTGAACAAACGTTTGATGATGCCCGCTGAGTAAAATAAGGACGAGATATAATGGTAATGGCAATGGTAATGGTAATGGTAATAGTAATGGTAATGGTAATGGTTTTATTTCATTTGAACATGCATCAGATTACAATTGAATGCATCCCATAATCAGTTCCCAGTTCCACATGTCCAAAAGGAGTAGGAAGAAGCAAAGCTTATTAAATCCTACCCCTCCATCTGGTACTTAGGGTACTTAGGGTTAGTTAATTTTAATTTTAATTTTAATTTTAATTTTAATTTTAATTTTAATTTTAATTTTAATTTTAATTTTAATTTTAATTTTAATTTTAATTTTAATTTTAATTTTAATTTTAATTTTAATTTTAATTTTAATTTTAATTTGTTTTAATTGTTTTAAATTTTAAAATGTTTTAAATTTTAAAATGTTTTAAATTTTAAAATGTTTTAAATTTTAAAATGTTGTTTTAAATGTTACAATGTTGTTTTAAATGTTGTTTTAAATGTTACAATGTTGTTTTAAATGTTGTTTTAAATGTTACAATGTTGTTTTAAATGTTTTAATTTTAAAATGTTAAAAAATAAATAAAAATAAAAATAAAAATAAAAATAAAAATAAAAATAAAAATAAAAATAAAAATAAAAATAAAAATAAAAATAAAAATAAAAATAAAAATAAAAATAAAAATAAAAATAAAAATAAAAATAAAAATAAGTGATTTTAGAAATATATTTAGAATATATGTTTAAACTTGTTCTCGGCTCGTCTTAACCGTCGACGGACATTCTTAACACACACAGCACAATTCCGGCCTTGAAAATAATGATTTTGAGGGATTTTAATTAACAGCGGTTTCCAAGTTGCCAGTTTCTTACCTCTCCGTCTCGTTGTTGGGGTAATATTTAGCGATGGGTGAGACGGCGTGGTTGAGCACCACGTAGGCGTAGTCGAACGCCTGCTTCACCTGCATGGCGCCGTAGGAACTGCGGCCGACGTCGTTGTCTGTCGGGATAGACCGGATGTGTTTTCCGCTTTTAAACCCCGTCCGCAAAAAAAAAAAGACGAGTCGGCGCCGTTCGGCTTTGGTACCTGGCTGCAGAGGGTCCTCAATGTAGAGCATGGAAGGCCTGTAGCCATCCATCATGTTCTTCTGAACCTCGTCTTTGGCAATGTAGCAGCCGCCGCCTGCTATCCGGATGCCCGTTTTCAGGTAGTTGAAGTGACGGCCGTAGAGCTCAAAGAACTCGATGAGCAGCACGCCGATGTTGATGTTTGGGCTGCACACGTCTTCCCTGTAGTGGAGCTGTAATGACCAAAAAAACGTGAAGGCGCTACAGGTTTATGACAGGAACACGGTCCCGTTGGGTCACGTGAGGGGGCGTAACCCACCTGCAGGAAGCTCACGGCCATGAGGAACAGGCTGTAGGAGCCGATTCCACCGGTGAATACTTCGTTGAGGTCCCTTTGCAGCAGGAACTGCTTGAGCACGAGGACCAGGTAAGGCAGCACGGGGTATTTCTGTGGCAGGGACGCAAGTACAAACCATCAAGGTCTCCCGGCGTGCAAAAGTAACTTTTTATTGATGTGACAGCAGTCATGTATGTCCCCGGGAACCCATTCAAAATGTACATTTTTAGTCTTTAATATTTCAACTTTATGCTTTTAGGTTTTTCTCTTGATATTAAGACTTTATTCTCCGAATATCTTGTCATTACTCTTATAAAATTATTTCTTTCCCCCATTTAAGCACTTTTCTTGTTTGATGGTATTCTATACTTTGTATAATTTGGAGAGAGCGGGGAACTGATGAGCCAACCAGAGCACATATTGGCCAGAGAACTTTGTCTTATGCCCTCAGGGAGGCGCTATACCCTCCCGAGACCAACAACTAATCCCGACTCAATGTCTTTCATCCCTTCTGCTATTTAGCTGCCAAACTCAGACGTCACTCATTTTAAATAACATTTGTGGTGATAATTGTGTGTGTTTTCAAACTATTTATTAATTATTATTATTAATTGTTGACAATTCCTGACTTGTATGTTTTATTATTGCTCCATTGTTGTGGTAATGGTTTTATTTCATTTGAACATGCATCAGATTCCAATTGAGTGCATCCCATAATCAGTTCCCAGTTCCACATGTCCAAAAGGAGTAGGAAGAAGCAAAGCTTATTAAAATCCTACCCCTCCATCTGGTACTTTTACAATCAATTTTACAAGTAACTGTTACATTTGTTCACTTCCTGCTTTCCTAATATAATTTAAGTTTTTTTTTTTTTTTAAACTTAATTTTTGTAATTTTAATTTTAATTTTAACATTTGCTCTCTTCCTGTTTTTTTAATTTAATTTAATTTAATTTAATTTAATTTAATTTAATTTAATTTAATTTAATTTAATTTAATTTAATTTAATTTAATTTAATTTAATTTAATTTAATTTAATTTAATTTAATTTAATTTAATTTAATTTAATTTAATTTAATTTAATTTAATTTAATCCTTGTATTTAGCAAACATCAACTGCTTGTATTGTTTCTTGAATTGGCTCATCGTTGTGCATTGTTTGATTTCCTTACTCAATCCATTCCATAGTTTGATTCCACATACTGAAATGCTATGGCTAGCATAACGTAGTCCTAGCATAGAAGTGTTTCAAATGTACTTCTTCCCTGAGATCATATTTCTCCTCTCTTGTAGAGAAGTATTGGATGACATTTTTAGCTAATTGCTTATTTTTAGCCTTATGCATTATTTTAGCTGTTTGAAGATGAACTATATCAGCAAGTTGAAGTATTTGTCATTTTACAAATAAGGAGTTAGTATGTTCTCTGTAGGCGGCATTATGAATTATCCTTACTGGCCTTTTTTGCAGTACATTTAGCGAGTGAAGATTGCTTTTATAGTTATTAGGCCATATTTCCACACAATAAGTAAGATATGGTAGAACCATCTTTTGTGATTGTGGATTGATGGACGTACGGCTGGCGAGCTACGAATGAATTGCGCCCTTTGGGGATAAATAAAGTTTTCTGAATCTGAATCCTTGGACACCCGTGGTCTATGGGCCTTTCAACGCGCTTCCAATAAACCATAGCGGCAAATCCCTTACCTCCTTGAATTCCTTGATGAGGCGTGCAGCTTTGATGCCGCTCTTCATATTGAAGCTGATGTCCACCTTGACCTCCGTGAAGGAGTCGGTCAGTTTAATGATGGGAACCTGGGGACACAAGACAAAGTATGCTCAGACGGGCTACTATTTGCTCTTGTTGAAAATGGCGCATCTGATTGAAGTTTATGTGATTTGCGAGTGAATTTAGTGAAAGATAGGAAGCCTGCACGTGTCAGGAGAACTACACGGTTATAAAAATAGAGACATGGAATGTTCTGGAACTGGGCCAGCAGGTGAAGGCCACCACGGGGCAACGTGGAGTTGAACACGTCCAGCGATATTGCGGGATGTCGTTTTCTTTTAATACGGGGAAGGTCCAGCCGCTCACCGTGGCTTTGTCCAGAACTTTGATAGAGTTCTCGTCTGCAACGTTCCTTTTGCGCAGGGCCTCTTCCAGTGTCCACAGCGGAAGGGTTTCCCACTTCCCGAATACCACCAAGTCGATATCGCTGAGGAAAGACGAGACAATGAGAGGACAGGGTCACATGACAGGACGCAACAACAAAAACAACCTTTTGATAATGGCTGACAAATATAATCCCAGGGTATTCCCAAACAAAAAAAAATATCATATTTAGTACAGATTTTTAAACTTTTTATTAAATGTATATTTTCCCAAACAGTATGTGAAACACGGCTGCTTAACAGTCAAGTTATTTTAGTTTTTTTTTTTTTAAATTGGATTTGGCATGATTGACCACAAAATTGTAATGTGTGCACCCGGAATATTTGGGGGCGGAAACCTGGAATGTGCTTCTGTGCGTTTAGCTTGCTAGCTTCCTTGGTCGCAATTGAAGAGGAAATGAGAGGAGCTGAATCAAAGTGACTAGCCACGTTTACATGAGGAGTTTTTCCTCTTTCCGAATGGTAAGACTTTTCCGGAAACAATGGTATACAGTAGGGGGGGGTCAACATTTTTTGGGGGGAAATGTTCAACTCTCACCCTCTAAATGTGTTAGGATATCATAAAAAAGTCACTGTGCAAAATTTTGAATTTTTATAACAATATTTAGAGGCCTCTGAATATTTCCAGAATTGCTCGTTTTTGAGGAAATTGTACCATTTTAAGAACGCAAATATAAATAAAACATTCTAAAACATACAAACAATATAAAATCAAACGTTACCTTTATTGACTAGTCACTGTGACAGAGTGGCAACCAGCAAAAAAACAAGTAAATTACATCATTGAAATAAAGGATGAAACAAACTTCTTATGCTTGTATGTCAAATAATGAAACCAGAACCATATTATAATCTAAGCAATAATGCGATTGAACTGCTGTCACTCATATTTACTATTTAATTCACATACTCTGCATCATAATAAGAAACAATAAGCTTAAAACTTATATGTCGAACTGAATATTAAACTCTAATGTAAAACTGTGGTAATATTGCCAAATACAGTGTGTGTAATCACTCATAGTTTGGTGCTTTTTCTCGCATCAGGGAATATTGATAAAATTTGGCTCAAGTGTTTTTTTCATTTATCCTAAGATATTGGTGGGGTGAGGGCATGACATTTCAAAAGTTGAAAAATAAGGACCACCCTAGTATCCATTGAAAGGAATATTCCAATCTCTGATCTACATGCGCCGCTATAATCAACCAGAATAGTCAATGGGGCATGCCCAGCGGGCCACATGTGGCGCACAGGACACTAGTTTGAGGCCCCCGCCTTGATATGAAAGTTTAATGTTAGTGTGGCCCGCGCAAGTTTGATATGGATGCTGTATGGTATCATGTACCCAGAAAAAATTATTACGTTTGATTCATGTTCATGTTAAAGGTTAAATAACTGTTAATAGTTATCCTCCCTATCCGTGTGGAAGTGGTAAGTTTTTGGCTATTTAAGTTTAAAGGAAACAACTTGAAGGCTACCATTTAGGTCGCTAGCTCTCTAGTTTGCGAGTTAGCATGTGACTCAAACCCTGCAGTTGCGCAATATATTGTAAATAAAAAAAGTATAAATGTGACTATAGTCGTGTTTTGTCATGTCTACAGGGATCTAATAATGCTTTGTTCATTTTAATCTGAAAAAAATAATTTGTCTACCCACCAACTATATGTGGTTTCTTAAGTTTTTATTATTTGCCATTTTATTATTATTATTATTATATTTATTTATTTATTACTGATTGGTTGTTTTTCTTTATTCTTGATTTGTTTATTTTTCATCTTATTTTGTGCAGAAAAATAAAAATTAAGATATTTGAGAACAGTGGAATGTTTTATCAGAGTTTTTCTTGGAGAAAATCGGAACCAAAGCACTGAAAAATTTTGTATATTTTTCTGTTTTTAATAAATGCGTTTTTTTTTTTTTAAAAAAACCTGATGCGGCCCAGCCTTGCCCAGACCCTAGCCCCAGTGGCCCCCAGGTAAATTGAGTTTGAGACCCCTGGTTTAGATTCTGTTCCACAGATGGCGCTAATGCACACGAAAGGTGCTTGCCAACCGCCAATAAACAACAGAAGAAGAAAAACACCAGGAAGAAGAACGTAGTCTGACAACTTTCCGATTGAGTGGGTACAAGATACGTCAATCGGATTGGGGAAAGGAGTATTCCACCCCTGGGAATCCCATTATATATTCATTCGGATTGGCACTTTTCTTTGGGAATGAGGTGTATACAAAGGTTACATTTTTTCCGTTTGAGCAAATAACTCGAATGGAATTGGAATATTTGGGTCTATGTATACGTGGCTACTTTTATTAGGAATGTTTATCCAAAATCAAGGCAGACCGTCGACGTCACGCTAGCAGCAAGTTAGCGGGGAGGTGGAGCCTTTTCATTTGGGTAACCATGTGACTCACCTTGTTGGCAAATAGAGACCAGTGCTGAAGCTTCCAAACACCTGCACCTAAACAAAGAAGACCCATAATTATCCACTTTTATCACAATGGCGCCAAGTATGCAAACACGGCAGAACATGATACACTTATTACTAACTTAGTACTTATTATCGCCATGTTTGATTGTCAGGGCTAAGAGATTCCGAGACGCGAATGAAGCATTGGCGGGGGGGGCGTGGACAAAGACGGATGGCAAGCTCGCGCCGCACTGCTTCAACTTTCCCACAATCGCGTCGGGGAGAACCTGTTCCCCGAGCTGCAGGAACACTCGCAGCCTGGCGTGCTGATGATGGCAACGTGACAAGCCCAGACAAACCGCACAGGCGTGGTGCGTACAGAGGCCCGGTGTGCACATTTTTTAATATTTGAACATGCATTGAAAGCCAAGGGGGGGGGGGGTGCTTTTCATTTCCTGTTGCATAAATCACAACAGACCCGACCCAAAAATAGACCTTTAAGCCAATGATCTGGTAACCTGCCCACTGCCGCGGTGACTGAAATAAGTCCAACCTTCCACCTTTTAAACCTCGTATAGCGAAAGGCGCGCTTGGCGTCGGAACACAAATAGACTTAAGCGCCCTCCTTAAACCGCCTTCACGCATTGACTAATAACCTGTAGTATTCAAATCTGATACGCGCGTGTGTGCAAGGCCGTCACACGTGCGCGGCTAAGCTGATTGCACATCTATGTTTGTGAATGAATGAACCCCAGCGGCATAATATTTGGACTTTATTCCCATTATATTATATTGTATATATTATTATTATTTATTCCCATTATATATTGGACTTTTTCCCCAACCTAATTTTCCCAAAATTACAATTTTATTATATTTTTGTTGTTTCTGAAAACATTTTTTAAAACATTTTCTTCTTTAATATTTCTGAATGAATGAACCCCAGCAGCATAATATTTGGACTTTATTCCCATTATATTATATTATTATAATATATATTATTATTATTTATTCCCATTATATATTTGACTTTTCCCTCAACCTAATTTCCCCAAAATTACAATTTTATTATGCTCTGGTTGTTTCTGAAAACATTTTTAAAAAAAAAGAATTTCTTTAATATTTCTGAATGAATGAACCCCAGCAGCATAGAAATGGACTTTATTCCCATTATTTTATATTATATATATATATTATATATTTATATATTATATATTATATTATTATAATATATATATATATTTTTGTTATTTATTCCCATTATATATTGGACTTTTTCCCCAACCTAATTTTCCCAAAATTACAATTTTATTATGCTTTGGTTGTTTCTGAAAACATTTTTAAAAACATTTTTTTCTTTAATATTTCTGAATGTGTGAACCCAGCAGCATAATATTTTGACTTTATTCCCATTATTTTATATTATATATATATTATTATTATTTATTCCCATTATATATTTGACTTTTTGCCCCAACCTAATTTTCCCCAAATTACAATTTTATTATGCTTTGGTTGTTTCTGAAAACTTTTAAACATTTTTTTCTTTAATATGTCTGAATGAATGAACCCCAGCAGCATAATATTTTGACTTTATTCCCATTATATTATATTATTATATATATTATTATTATTTATTCCCATTATATATTTGACTTTCCCCCCCCCAACCTAATTTTCCCCAAATTACAATTTTATTATGCTTTGGTTGTTTCTGAAAAAAAAAATTTCTTTAATATTTCTACTCTTTACTGCTAAAAAGACATTAGTTTTCCTTATAATATTGCGGGTTTATTCTCTTTCATTAAAACATGTCTTCTTTCTCTTTATATTGTGACTTTATTCTAGTTAAATTACAGCTGTTTTTTCCTGCTATCATTTTTTGTTATTTTTATTAATGAATGAACCCCAGCAAGGGGGGAGGACGCCCTTGCCTACCTGAGTCTGTGCACGAGAGAAACAGTACGTGCAAAGCTTGGTGTTGTCCACACCTCCGGTCGGAGGTCTCCTTTTCAAACCGGGCCCTGACCCTCGCTGGACTCGCAAAAGGGCTGCTCTTTGGGAACAGAAGATGCACACGCTGTGTTCTGCCGCATGGCATCCCTCCAAAGAACGCGGAGATGCGAGCCCAGACATTCTTCTCGGATTCAGCGGCAAGTCTCGCCCCGATTATTTTTAAGGTGTGTTCTCAGCCATCTGCTATTTGCCATTTAAGTGTGCCGACTGTGGTTGGCTGGAGTTGAACACACATCTGTGCGATGATTGATGGAGTGAAACGGGGGATGGGCTGCTCTATTGTCTCGTGTTTATACTCTTTGATGAATGCGTTGGTCATCACGCTATTTAGGGAGCTGATGCTGATAATTGCCATTTGGCCGACACACACACACACACACACACACGAAAGGTGGAAAGGGAAGCCCGAAGAGTCGGCAATGCGGTTTTGGTATTCATTCAACACGTGAACCGCAGCTCCCCGCTGCAAGACAACTCATGCACGTTGTGTCACAGAACTGGTTGCTGAAGTGCGTGCGGCACGGTGTGAAAATGGCCGACGTTAAATAACAAGCTGTAGCAAAAAAAAAAAGTACCTCAGCGCTCGGCCAAAGCTTGTGGATGACGCCTTTAATTCTGTCCACCACCTCCAGCCTCATCTTCTCCTCCTCCGGCCGGGGCGAGATGTACGCGTAGAAGTCGCTGATCTCTTCGTGTAACCTGGACAACAAGAAAAAAAAACAATCACACAAAATAAATCATTCATCTTTCAGGTTGTGTATATGTAAAAGTATAAATGATAAATAATTGCATTACACCTTTTGCTTTAGTTTTTTTTTTTCAATTTTGCTTTATTTTTTCTTAAAAAATTCTAATGCATTTTGTGTTGTAATACCATGACTTCATTCACATTATATTTTAACTTTTTCCCACAACCTAGTTTTCCCAAAATTATAATTTTATTATGTTTTGGTTGTTTCTGAAATTTTTTTAAAAACATTTTTTCTTAACATTTCGACTCCTTGCTGCTAAAAAGACATTCATTTTCCTCATCATATTCCGGGTTTATTCGTTTTCATTAGAACATGACTTATTTCTCTTTATATTGTGACTTTATTCTGGTTAAATTACAGCTGTTTTTTCTGCAATCAATTTTTGTTATTTTTATTATATTTTTGTTATATAATTTTTTTTGGTTTTTTTTATACTTTATTTTGATTTTTTTTTTTTTTTAAAACATCAACAGCAATACAAACACACCCAAACAAAAAGGAGGCACTGGACATACAGAGCACACAATTTGGCTCATATTATATACATTTTTATGATAACTTTTTTCTAATCCAACTATTTTAACTTTATGTCAATTTTCTTCTTTATTCTTCGAAAATTTTGCCTTTATTCTGGCAAACATTATAAATCGTTTCCGCAATCCAACTTTCCAAAAATACAAGTTTGTTGTTTTGTTTATTTTCATAATATGACTTTAAAGAAATAACCTCTTTCCTAAAATGACACGTCACTTTTCCTCATAATATTACGTTATTCTCGTCAAATTATGACTTTTTTTCTCTGAATATTATGCCGTTAATCTTGTATATTTTTTTGTGCTTATTATTTTAGTTTTCAACTGTGCCGTGGGTCCTAAATGGCCCGCCGGGCCGCACTTTGGACACCCCTGCATTAATGGACGCTGATGAGATTGAACCACCTCCGTTTTTCATTTTCACGGATGAAAAAAAAGAACATCATGAGGGTTATATGTCAGTGGCAGCGAAAAGGAAGAAAATATAGCGCCGCCACTGGGACTTGGCCCCCCCCAACGGTGGTCCGCTGCAGACATGGGTGCCAGACGCTTGTCAGGACAGACTGTAGCTCACGGCGCTTCTCTTTTTGTGCGCTCGCTTGCAGCTGCTTCACTCTGAGTGGAGGCGAGAGCCTAGATCTAGGCATAAAAATTAGATCGCTTCATACTGGTTTTGGTATACTGGTACTGGTATCTGTTTCTGCCGATAATTATATCAGAACGATGATATTTAAGGCAAAATTTTTGCCTCAGTTTGCATACATATTTTCGTGTTATATTACAATCCTTAAATCCGACTGTTCTTAATGTATTATCATCACAATGTTAGCAGCAGGTTTGCTAACACATGGAAACAGGAACCGGAAGTCAGCTCCGTAGCCCGCCTGTGATGTCATCAGCGTTTTCTGCTTTTCCTTTGATCACGACTGCAAAATCACCTGCGATGATGCCAGAAAACACCGCAATTTCCGAGGTATATAAGCTGCGACTATTTTCTTGTGCTTTGACGGAAATACAGCTGGAATAGGTGCAGAGTCTGGAAGATCTAGAAAGCTTTCTATCGTGTATAGCTTTCTCTATGGGAGTCCATAACGCAATATAAGCATGAATTGTATTAGTCCAGAATGTGTTCTTATATGGATGTTTGTGCAGCTTTCCAAATCATACCATTGCACATTACACCGGCTGGAAAACAAAATAAAAAAAGGGCAAACACCGACCTTTAGTGACAAAGTGAGAAATGAATCATTAGGGGAAACCAAATTAGACGCTAGTTTTCTAGGAGTGGAGCGTGGTGATTATCCAGCGAGCGCTGCAATGTGGTCGGGGCAGTGATAACAACAAAAACATGGAAGCCCCAGCTGTGGCCCAACTGTGTAAAGTCACTGTAGAGGGTGCAGCACGCGGCGGGGGCGGGCTGCACGCCGTATGTGTCCTTGGAGCAGGTCACCCTGCCCACATACGACGACCTTTTTTTTCTCCGACCGGCTTGATCTGCATACACGGCCGTGCATGGCTGTGCCTCTTAGGGCGGACAAACAGGAACGAAAACACTGGGTCAAACACACACACACACACACACACACACAAGCAGAGAGAAAACACACAAGTGTACAACAAGCTGTGCTCAGGGAATGTTGACAACACTGAACTGAACTCATTTTTCACATTTCAAACAATTTCCCCATAGGGAAATGAACATAATCAATTCCGGGGTAAAACTGATCAATATCTATCAACGACATTTGAGCATTTCAGGAGGAGACGTTAGCACTTGGCTGCACGGTGGTCTAGTGGTTTGCGCACAGGCCTCACAGCTAGGAGACCCGAGTTCAATCCCACCCTCGGCTCCCACCTGGTTTGCATGTTCTCCCGGGGCATGCGTGGGTTTTCTCCAGGTACTCCGGTTTCCTCCCACATTCCAAAAACATGCTAGGTTAATTAGCGACTCCAAATTGTCCATAGGTATGAATGTGAGTGTGAATGGTTGTTTGTCTATATGTGCCCTGTGATCGGCTGGCCGCCAGTCCAGGGTGTACCCCGCTCCCCGCCCGACATCGTGAGGATAAGCGGTAGAAAATGAATGAATGAATGAAAAATAATAATAATAATAACAAAAAAGGGCTGCGCGGCGGTCGAGTGGTTAGCACCCAGACCTCACAGCAAGGAGACCTGAGTTCAATCCCACCCTCGGCCATCTCTGTGTGGAGTTTGCATGTTCTCCCCGTGCATGCGTGGGTTTTCTCCGGGTACTCCGGTTTCCTCCCACATTCCAAAAACATGCTAGGTTAATTAGCCACTCCAAATTGTCCATAGGTATGAATGTTAGTGTGAATGGTTGTTTGTCTATATGTGCCCTGGGATTGGCTGGCCGCCAGTCCAGGGTGTACCCCGCCTCTCGCCAAGACAGCCGGGATAGGCTCCAGCACCCCCCCACAACCCTCATGAGGATAAGCGGTAAGAAATGAATGAATGAATGTTAGCACTGCAGCTCACCTAGCCATGCTAAGGTTAGGTTCAAATGATCTAACTCACAGCTCCTAAATGTGTGGCTGATTGACTGAGAGCTGGCGGAGCTTATTTTAAGATGTGTAGCGAAGTCTACTTCTTTTTTTTTAAGGCTTGGGCGTATACACGGGGCAGGCTCATCTAGCTAGGTGTGGGTCATGTCCACAAGGTCATGTTTATTGTTATTTTTGGTTTATTGTCGCTTACGTAGCCAGCAGAAATGAAATGTGTGGTGGCTTTGTGAGACATCCTCTGCTTCAAACAAGCCGGCACATTTTGGGGACGACTGGATGCATGCAAGGTTACAGATCAGTACCCGGGCCGGACTGCAGTGCAGCAAGGATGCGGCGTGTTTGACACGAATGAGGAAACCATATGGCCAGCTAGCCTGTTCGCTATAAATGCAGTCCAACAGGCTGCTCAGTACCAAAGAGGTGCATGACAATGGAGGGCGTTGCTTTGAATTCTAATGAGCAGAGTGTATTTTTTTTTTTTTTGCAGTGAGAAGCTTCCCTCAAAACAAATTTGACTTTAAAATTCCCGGTGCATTACGTACTAGTTTATTGATCCTGTGTTAAAACTCATAATTATTCTGACTATTACTGGGAGTAATATGGTAATGGTTTTATTTCATTTGAACATGCATCAGATTACAATTGAGTGCATCCCATAATCAGTTCCCAGTTCCACATGTCCAAAAGGAGTAGGAAGAAGCAAAGCTTATTAAATCCTACCCCTCCATCTGGTACTTTTACAATCAGTAACTGTTACATTTGTTCACTTCCTGCTTTCTAAATTAAATTAAATTAAATTAAATTAAATTAAATTAAATTAAATTAAATTAAATTAAATTAAATTAAATTAAATTAAATTAAATTAAATTAAATTAAATTAAATTAAATTAAATTAAAGCTGCACGGCGTCCAAGTGGCTAGTGTGCAGACCTCACAGCTAGGAGACCAGGGTTCAATTCCACCCTCGGCCATCTCTGTGTGGCGTTTGCATGTTCTCCCCGTGCATGCGTGGATAGGCTCCAGCACCCCCCGCATCCCTCGTGAGGAAAAGCTGTAGAAAATGAATGAAATGAATTAAATTAAATTAAATTAAATTAAATTAAATTAAATTAAATTAAATTAAATTAAATTAAATTAAATTAAATTAAATTAAATTAAATTAAATTAAATTAAATTAAATTAAATTAAATTAAATTAAATTAAATTTAATTTAATTTAATTTAATGTCACGTATGACATAATGGGTACCATAGTAACTAGTACGTAAAGTAATAAGCAATGTACCTTCTGAAAAGCCAGCAGTGATGTTTCAGGCGTTATGCTAAAAGCAAAAACAAGTTGAGTTTAACTATCACAATAAGAAAACCACATTGTGTGTTTGCTTTGAAACGTTGAAAATAGCAAGCGGTCAAAGCTCCGACTTAATGACTAATCCCACTTTTTTTCCCCCTCACTGTACAAACTGCAGATATCCGACCTCCATCACAGGACCCTTAGGTTTCATTTGAAGCTAAATGAAAGTCAAACGAGTCCACCCTGCACTCGCTACGCGGCTCTCTGTGGACGTTGGCCCAAATCCAGCTATTCTTAAAAACACAACATGAAAATCAATCAAGGTGTCGGCATGACAGACGATTCAAGTGAGGAAATATATAAACGTCCCCAATTTTCTGAAGCCCCCAAATCCACTGCGCAGGAATAAAAAGGCGACAACAGGAGTTATTGCTTCCACTCCAGCAGTGAGCCACAGTTAAGTTTCATTTCCCAGCCAACGAGCTGAGCTGCTCCCTCGCCGTCGTCTCCTTGCCCAACCTCCTCGGATTGAATTACAGGTCCTCCGGGCATGGGGGAAAGAGAGCACGGGCCCCGTCGGCACCGCTTATCGGATTAAACCCACTTGCCCGGATTATAGTAAAATGTTGCATAATCTTGTGAAACATGTTTGCGGATCAAATTTTCCCAATCGACTGTTTATCTTCCGAACAATTCCCATAACGTGACCTCAGCACAATTTGGCTGTTGTTAAACGGGATTGTTGGCGTTTGTCGTGGAGTCAAGGCCCGCGCTTTATTTGCATTGATTATCAGGGAGGTTGTGCAACCATAACTGGTTAGCTGGTTGACATAAAAACTACTTTGGCAACACCAGCAGTACATTTGCAAATCGTGCTGACCCAGTAAAGTATTGCAAACGCTCCAATTAATGCCTCTATTCAGTTAACTGCTAAGTTTCCTCTACTGGCTGGACATGTGACCTAGCAAATATCGTGTTTTCTGGACTATAAGTTGTTCCAGAGTTGTTCCAAAGTCGCACAAGGCCAAAAATGCATAATTAGGTAGAAAAAAAACATACACAAGTCGCACTGGAGTATAAGTCGCATTTTTTGAGGGTAATTTATTTTACAAACTACCGTATTTTCTGGATTATAAGTCGCTCTGGAGTATAAGTCGCACAAGGCCAAAAATGCATAATTAGGTAGAAAAAAAACATACATAAGTCGCACTGGAGTATAAGTCGCACAAGGCCAAAAATGAATAATTAAGTAGAAAAAAAAAACATACATAAGTCGCACTGGCGTATAAGTCGCATTTTTTGCGGGTAATTTATTTACACACTAATTTATTTTACAAACTACTTGTTTGTAAAATACTACGGATTTTCTGGACTATAAGTCGCTTCGGAGTATAAGTCGCACAAGGCCAAAAATGCATAATTAGGTAGAAAAAAACATAAGTCACAGTGGAGTATAAGTCGCACAAGGCCAAAAATGCATAATTAGGTAGAAAAAAAAACATACATAAGTCGCACTGGAGTATAAGTCGCACAAGGCAAATAATGCATAATTAGGTAGAAAAAACCATATATAAGTCGCACTTGAGTATAAGACGCACAAGGCCAAAAATGCATAACTAGGTAGAAAAAAACATACATAAGCCGCACCGGAGTATAAGTCGCACAAGGCCAAAAATGCATAATTAGGTAAAAAAAACATACATAAGCCGCACCGGAGTATAAGTCGCACAAGGCCAAAAATGCATAATTAGGTAAAAAAAACATACATAAGTCGCACTGGAGTATAAGTCGCAGGAACAGCCAACCTATGAAAAAAAGTGTGACTTATAGTCCGGAAAATACGGTAACCGCCAGGGTCTTTGGTTAGCGCCAGGTCAAAAAAAAACAAAACTGTGGTCCAAGAGCGCTTCATTGACCTCTTCACTTTCTCATGGACTCCAAATCATTATTCAAGTTTTGAGAAAGAAATTGTTTCCCAATTTTGTAATCTGTTGCTTGTTGTTTGCTAACAACAAGGACTGCAACTAACGATTATTTTCTTAGTCTATTAATCTGAAACTTGCTGTTTCGATTAATTGAGTAAACAGTTGTTGGTTTGCTCCGCAAACAGAAAAATAGTCACATTTGAGAGGCTGAAACCAAAGGATGATTACATTTTTAAATAAAAAAAATGTAAACACCAAAATAGTAGTTGATTAATTGGATTAATCGATAAAACATTGCAGCTGTAGAGTCACCGATTAATTGTCGCAGCTATACTAACAGCAGGTTGACACCAAATTCCTTACACGGCTCAATATGCTTCATATAACAACCCTTTGTAGCTTTGGGATGTTTTGCCAAATCACCATGAAATTCAGTACACCCCAGGGGCAAGGGCGGGACTGGGCAGCTAACGGTCCGTAAGTCATTGACCATTTCTGTAATGATTATAAAACGTTGAGGACATGTGTATTTCATTCCAAAGCCTTTTGACCACAGTCATAAATGTCATTTCCCGCCTATGAAACGGTCATTTAATAATGAAAGTATGACAAGCTGTACAGGGCGCCCCCTCTAGGTTTGTTGACACCTAAAGTTTCCCCTACTTAATGACCGCATCCTGACCGGTGCTTGAAACTCCGGGGGCAGCCTCTGCGACCAAAGACTGTGTCATGTGACACCGCTGTGCCTCGGAACCCCCTCATTAGCTGACACTCGCCGCAGTGGTGAAATGAGCTTGCCAGAAGGCCGACACGTCACATGGCACGCTGCTTTAAAAGAAACAGGGGGAGGGGCGGGGGGGGCATCACCAAACCGAGACGGAGGTGTCAGCGCCCCACACATGGTGCAATCATCAATGTTTAATCAATGAGCTGATCCCAGGGTGCTAATTGTTGGCCACTGGTACAGAGTGGATCCTGTTCCGCCAAAGCCTGACCACTATTTGGTCTAACACAGGGGTCTCAAACTCAATTTACCTGGGGGCCACTGGAGCTAGGGTCTGGGTGAGGCTGGGCCGCATCAGGTTTTCCACAAAAAAAAAAACGCATTTATTAAAAACAGAAAAATATACAAACTTTTTCAGTGCTTTGGTTCCGATTTTCTACAATAAAAGCTCTGATAAAACATTCCACTGTTCTCAAATATCTTAATTTTTATTTTTCTGCACAAAATAAGGTGAAAAATAAACAAATCAAGAATAAAGAAAATCAATCAGTAATAAATAAATATAATAATAATAAAACGGCAAATAAAAACTTAAGAAACCACATACAGTTGGTGGGTAGACAAATTACTTTTTTCAGATTAAAATGAACAAAGCATTATTAGAGCCCTGTAGACATGACAAAACACGACTATAGTCACATTTATACTCTTTTTATTTACAACATATTGCACAACTGCAGGGTCTTGAGACACATGCTAACTCGCAAACTAGCGAGAGCTAGCGACCTAAACGGTAGCCTTCAAGTTATTTCCTTTAAACTTAAATAGCCAAAAACTTACCACTTCCACACGGATAGGGAGGATAACTATTAACAGTTATTTAACCTTTAACATGAACATTAATCAAACGTAATAATTTTTTCTGGGTACATGATACCATACAGCATCCATATCATAACATTAAACTTTCATATCAAGGCGGGGGCCTCAAATTAGTGTCCTGCGGGCCGCGTGTTTGAGACCCCTGGTCTAACACCTGATTCACTGAATCAACCCGCAATCAGCCCACAGCCAATCCGCCGCCTCCGTGTTAGAACGCTTTAAAAGTTAAAATCACAGCAATAATGAAGACTGCATAGTCCGGTCAGGTACAGGCTAAATTCAATTGTGCCCACAAGGTCGTAGCAAGCGCGCACGTCTGCAGGGGACAAGTTGGAGGTCAGCAAATTAGCAATGCTAATGTCAGGAGAAAACAATGGAAGCCGTCTGCGTTCCAGCTTCACCAGCAAATGAAGTTATGATTAGGGAGTTGAAATGTTGCAGAGTGTATCAGGGGGGAGGGGGGGGGCACGTGGTAAGTTACACGTGTAGTTCAGATGGGCCTGTCGCACCTGTGGCCGACGTGCATGCAGGCAGGAGGCCAAGGAGGGCTGCGAAAACCGCTAATAGCAACTGGTATGACAATTGTAACGCTTGCGTATGGAAGCGCAACCTCCAAAAAGGACGCCGGCAATAAAAAGCAATTAAACCACAAGCAGTTAGCCATTAACCACTTTGAACATTAGCCAAGCAATGACGCTGCAAACAAGCTCCTCGACGTAAACACAACACACTTTGAGGACACGAGATAGCGTCACATAAAATGAGCCGACGTACTGAAACTGAGACACGGGAGAAGCGCCAGTTTTGGCGTCGACGACAACAAATGAGCTAGCGAGGAAAGGACACAAATGTTAGCGCTGTAGTCCGGCTAGCTTTGCTAAGTTGCACAGTTGCATTTTAACAGAAAATTCACGCTAGGCTAGTCTAGTCATTCATTCATTCATTTTCTACTGCGTTTCCTCATGATGGTCGCGGTGGGTGCTGGAGCCTATCCCAGCTGTCTTCGGGCGAGAGGCGGGGAACAACCTGGACTGGTGGCCAGCCAATCACAGGGCACATATAGACAAACCACCATTCACACTCACATTCATAACTATGGACAATTTGGAGTCGCCAATTAACCTAACATGTTTTCAGAATCCCGCGGGGTGCTGGAGCCTACCCCAGCTGTCTTGGGGAGAGAGGCGGGGTACACCCTGGACTGGTGGCCAGCCAATCACAGGGCACATATAGACAAACAACCATTCACACTCACATTCATACCTATGGACAATTTGGAGTCGCCATTTAACTTAGCATTTTTTTAGAATCCCGCGGGGGCGCTGGAGCCTATCCCAGCTGTCTTCATAGACAAACAACCATTCACACTCATATTCATACCTATGAACAATTTGGAGTCGCCAATTAACCTAACATGTTTTCGGAATCCCGCGGGGGTGCTGGAGCCTACCCCAGCTGTCTTGGGACGAGAGGCGGGGTACACCCTGGACTGGTGGCCAGCCAATCACAGGGCACATATAGACAAACAACCATTCACACTCACATTCATACCTATGGACAATTTGGAGTCGCCAATTAACCTAGCATGTTTTTGTAATCCTGTGGGGGTGCTGGAGCTTACCCCAGCTGTCTTCAGGCGAGAGGCGGGGTACACCCTGGGCTGGTGGCCAGCCAATCACATGGCACATATAGACAAACAACCATTCACACTCACATTCATACCTATGGACAATTTGGGAAAAATAAAACGACCAACCTTACAACTGCCTGATGAAGATTTGGCAGCGCTTTATTTTCAGCTGTGTAGCAAAGCCTGTTTTTTTTTTTTTTTTTATTTTTTAGAAGTGGCCGTATCGAGCTGGAAGTGCAGCTAGACAGACTGGACCCTGTCTCGTCCAGGGTGTACCCCGCCTCTTGCCCAAAGACAGCTGGGATAGGCTCCAGCACCCCCGCGACCCTCGTGAGGAAAATGCGGTAGAAAATGAATGAATGAACTTGCCATGAGGGGAAAAAAAAAGTTAAAAGGCGACCCAGCACCTGAAAAGAGATTTTAGAGGTTCTACTGCTTTAAATGCAGGACTCAAACTTCCTTATATTTCTTAAAATGGCCCTTTTCCCACATCATGACTGAAACTCCCATCGCTCTTTCTGCCATGAAACAAAAAAACACTTGAGAAGCGTGAATCTCGCCGGCCAACACCGTTGAGAGGAAGTGGGCCACAGCTCTGATAGGCTCCGGTGACTTCCTGAGCCCATATAAGGCATCTACGGCGACCCCACTAGAATACAGGGAAGGAACTCTCCAGTAACACTCCCCACCTGATTGGACAGCCACAAAAGAGGTGCTCTGGTTTCTGTTTCTGCGGAAGTCGAGGGCCCGTGCGGAGCATGTCAACACGGCTCCCTCGCCGCTGTGAGACACGACGCCTGGGCTGGACCCACAAAGAAAGAGGGGAGCGTCGTGGAACACAAATAAGCACATGCCTTTGTCTCCCTGGCCGGTCCCCATGGCCAAATATAGCGTACAGACGCTCCGGAGGGAAAAATGTATTCAGACGCACGCCCGCCTCGTTCACCCTTGCCGCTACTTGCGAGGAAACAAATCATACGCTGCGACCACTCGCAGATTTATGATCTCACCAATCCCCAAATCACATACTCCGACGGAGGCTGCCGGGCATAATTTCATGCTCTGCATCACAAAACGCAAAACACGCACAAAAGTTCCTATTATTCCAGAAACAGACATTTGGCTTCCTTGTTCTTGTTTACATTTGTCACGTTTGATTCTGTTCAAGGTCCCATATTTCAATATTGAACAAAGCTAAATTTGTTCTCAATCAGAAATCACTCCACACTCTTTATTGCTCTCTGGTTCTACCATATCTTACTTATTGTGTGGAAATATGGGCTAATAACTATAGAAGCAATCTTCACTGGCTAAATGTACTGCAAAAAAGGCCAGTAAGGATAATTCATAATGCCGCCCACAGAGAACATACTAAGTCCTTATTTCTAAAATCACAAATACTTCAACTTGCTGATATAGTTCATCTTCAAACAGCTAAAATAATGCATAAGGCTAAAAATAAGCAATTACCTAAAAATGTCATCCAATACTTCTCTACAAGAGAGGAGAAATATGATCTCAGGGAAGAAGTACATTTGAAACACTTCTATGCTAGGACTACGTTATGCTAGCCATAGCATTTCAGTATGTGGAATCAAACTATGTCATGATGTGCTATGATGTGCTAGGTACTATGGTACCCATTATGTCATTGGATGGTCATATCACCTCCTACTTTGGTACATGACAAAAAAAAATTAAAAAATTAAACAAATTTTTTAATTAAAAATAAAAATAAAAATAAAAATAAAAATAAAAATAAAAATAAAAATAAAAATAAAAATAAAAATAAAAATAAAAATAAAAATAAAAATAAAAATAAAAATAAAAATAAAAATAACTTAAAACTATATTAAGAAAGCAGGAAGTGAACAAATGTAACAGTTACCGATTGTAAAAGTACCAGATGGAGGGGTAGGATTTAATAAGCTTTGCTTCTTCCTACTCCTTTTGGACATGTGGAAGTGGTAACTGATTATGGGATTGCATGTTCAAATGAAATAAAACCATTACCATATGAGAGTATTTTTTAAACGAGGACCCCTTAATAGTGTCATGGAAGCGTGTTGTCCAAAATCTAGCCTTGATTCTATAGAATCTAAAACTGCACTAGGAACGCACCGTCCTATGCGTCTCTAACGTTAATGCAACGGCGTCCTCGTGAGAAGGAACGCTAAGTGTGGTGAAGCATTTCCCCGGCAGACCGCCACTGACTCGGGCTGTATGAGTGTGTTTACCGCTTGTTAATGGAAGCGATCGTTTTTCGATGCCTGCTGACGTTGTGCGAGCTCTGGTTGAAATAAGGATTAGAGACCCGTTGTTTATTCTTGCATCCGTCTCGTCTTAGGCGTCAATAAAGATTCTCAACACACACACACAACATACTTCCAGCCTTCAAAATAAGAATGAAACCATGGACGACGCTAAATGATTCGCCAATTTTCTGCAGCGGGTTTCTGTCAAGTGAAATAGCTGTTCTCATACCAAAAAAAAAAAAAACAAAGCACAATTTGTACCCACTAGACATCTCCCATGGTGTGAGAGCCCAACAGCAGGTCCTGGTGAATACAGAAAGGCCTTCAGGGGTGGCGAGCGTGGTATGAAACAGAGCTAATCGCTGAGGAATGTCCTCTTGCAAACAGAAGAGACTCCGTATTACTATAAATGAGGATGGGCCGTAGACTCATTTGTGTTCAGCTTGTCTGTACGTGTCTCAGCATTTAACCCCCCCCCCCCACTGAAAAAACAAACAAAACAATTGAATTGAAGCAATAACAACATTTTGGGAATAAGACGCGGCCATAGTCAGTCCTCCAACAAGGGATGTTTTGCTTTTTCTTTACATTTCATGTAGAGATGCTCCATATTGGCTTTCTTCCCGATATCCCAGCGCTTCATTACCAATAACGATATTTGACCGTTTGTGTAAAATACTGCAAAATGCAATACAAGTTATAGAAAAAGTGCCATATTTGTATTAAACATTTTATCTCTATAGAATAGAATAATTATCGTAAAACGTCTTCTATCATCAGCAACAATGCAATTTGAAAAGTTGCACATTTCTATGTGGCACAAACATCAGTATAATAAAAAAACAGCGCTTCATCAGCAACAATGCAAATTGGAAAGTTGCACATTTCTATGTGGCACAAACATCCGTATAATAAAAAAGAGCACTTCATTACCAATAACGATATTTGACAATTTGTGTAAAATAAGACAAATACTGCAATATGCAATACAAGTTATAGAAAAAGTGCCACATTTGCATTAAACATTTTATCTCTATAGAATAGTCAACTATTGTAAAACGTCTTCTGTCATCAGCAACAATGCGATTTGAAAAGTTGCACATTTCTTGTGGGACAAACATTCGTATAATAAAAAAACAGCGCTTCATTACCAATAACGATATTTGACAATTTGTATAAAATAAGACAAATACTGAAATATGCAATGCAATTATAGAAAAAGTGCCACGCTTGTGTTAAACATTTTATCTCTATAGAATAGTCAACTATCGTAAAACGTCTTCTATCATCAGCAACAATGCAATTTGGAAAATTGCACATTTCTATGTGGCACAAACATCCGTATAATAAAAAACAGAGCTTCATTACCAATAACGATGTTTGACCATTTGTGTAAAATAAGACAAATACTGAAATATGCAGTACAAGTTATAGAAAAAGTGCCACATTTGTATTAAACATTTTATCTCTATAGAATAGTCAACTATCGTAAAATGTCTTCTTCTATCATCAGCAACAGTGCAATTTGGAAAGTTGCACATTTTTATGTGGCACAAACATCCGTATAATAAAAAATGTAAAGTGCAAAGTATCCATTAAATTCAATACCACTAGTCACTTCCCAGTGACTCGTTCTATCATTTTTATCCATTTTTGTAGCTAGACACTATCATGCTAGGTGTTAGCATTTTAACGATAAGATTGCTAGCATGAGAATACTAGCACGGGAGCATTTTGAGCCATTTTTCATGGGTAGACACTTATATGAACACAGCATTATCGTGCTAGGTGACAGCATGCTAACATGCGCATTGTCACTATACTAACATGAGCATGCTAGCATTTTTTGCGATTTTCATATGAACTTAAGCAGACACCTAGCGCTATAACACATTGGTGTTAGTATGCTGACAGTCCAGTGATGAATATATTTTATATTTATGTGCTGCTATTAAACTATTCTTAACGTCTTATATCTGTTGCTCTCTTACAGTAGGACGATGGGGGTTCTTTATTTTTCTCAAGCCGCTGCACTTTCCTTGAAGTTGAGGTGTGGAAGTTGAGGCTTGCTAGCATGTGTCATATGGATTCTTGCCCACACGTGTTATGTGTGAAATGTGCTGCATGCGTTCCTTTACAGTGGGCGGATCACATGACATGTATGTCACATTGGGTGCATGTTGTGATTGTGTGCAAACACCCCCTCCCCCTTCCCAAAAAAAAAAACAAAAAACTTAACCCTTACCCCACAATTCCTTCAGAGTAGTTCCTCGTTTTCCACGGTGTGCCCGCGTAGCCGTCGCAGCCGCCCTCTGTGTTTCTGGAATTGAATCCGAAAGTGCTCGCCTTGTTGACCCGTTTCCTTTTGTTGGGGTGCCCATCCGTCACCCCGCTGCCCTGCTTGTCCTGCTGCTGTCCACCGCCCCTGCAGGCGGCTCGGTTGTTATGGTTGCTGTTGCTTTCCAATGGAAGAAAGTCCTGCTGCACCATGAACTCCCCGTCCCCGGTGGGGCTCGACATCCTGGCGTTCGCCTGAAATGGCACGGTCCCCGCAGCGAGGGCGAGGACGGCTCTGGACGCCCCGTTGAGACTCGCTGCTTTCAGGCTACTGCTGCTGCTGCTGCTGCTGTTGTTGACATGCAAATAGCCGAACCCTTGCGTCGTCTCCCAGATTTGCATCCACAAGTTGTTAGCGGGTCCGCGTTGTTCTGGTTGGAACCAGGCGATTCTCGGATCCATCAAACGAGAGGAGGCGAGCAGCTCCCCCCCTCCTCCTCTCCTTTCCCAAGCACGGCTCAGCTCAGCTAGCTAGTTTAGCCTAGCTTAGCGTTAGCTTTAGCCGCTAGCTCTCTTAGCTCCCCGCCGTTACTTCTTCAATGTTGTCTTTAAAAATAAAAGGAAGAATTCCTTTAGTAGTGACGTCACTCATAAGCCACAAGGAAACACGGGGAAGCGACAAGAGTGTCCGTAAAATTGTTCCAGTCGCCGCTCCCGGTGAAAACGGCAGTTGTCAGCCCCAGAGAAACGCACGTCTGTCTGGTGTCGATCAGCGGCGTCTCTGACCCTTTTCCTCCAGATGGAAGCTAGCTCAATGGCGGAGCGCGAGAGCAGTTAGTGCGCGTGCGCGATGCCAATGGCGAATGGGGAGGGGAGGTTACGTATGTTACGTAACAGACAACTGTTTTTTTTTTTCGCTCTCCTTAGCTAGTTACGTAACATTTGTCTGATTTATGTTTCTCTTCTGAAAAGGCTGTCCAAAGGTGTAAAGGATGGAAGATACTTATTAAGCCGCCGACAAGTTAAAGTTTACACTGGACGGCAAGGAATTTAAACACCTTTGTTGCACTAATTTCTAAGTTTATACTACGTTTGCCAAAGTAATAAACTAAAGTATACAGCAGGCGTGTCTAAAGCGTGGCCCGGGGGCCATTTGCGGGCCGGAAATTTTAAGAAGAATGTGAAAAAGCTAAAATTTTAATATTATTAACTAATAATATGCTTTGTCACCTATTTCATAGCATTTTAGCTGTTTTCATGGATCATGCTAGCATGCTAACATTAGCACAATACTTTTTCAGCCATTTTCAAAGGTAGACACTGTCATGCTAGGAGTTAGCATTGTAACGTTAACATTGATAACATGCTAATTTTTTCACATTTTAGCCATTTTCATAGGTAGACACTTATTTGAACACAGCACGATCATGCTAGCTGTCTGCAATCCAACATTAGCATGTTAGCATCGCTTGTATGCTAACAGCGCAGTATCATTTTTATCCATTTTCATAGGTAGACACTATCATGCTAGGTGTTAGCATTTTAACGATAAGATTGCTAGCATGGAAATATTAGCATGGCAGCTTTTTTGCCATTTTAATGGGTAGACACTTATATGAACACAGCATTATCATGCTAGGTGTCAGCATGCTAACATGCGCTTTGTCAATATACTTGAACATGAACATACTAGCATTTTTTACGATTTTCATATGAACTTAAGCAGACGCTTAGCGCTGTAACACGTTGGTGTCAGCATGCTGACAGTCCAGTGATGAATATATTTTATATTTATGTTAAAAACACAAAAAAAATAAGTAATAAAGTATTACTCATACCACAGTTTGAGTATCAACAATTTATGGTATTTTATTATAAATAAAAAAAAAGGAAAAGTATTCCCCTGCACAAAAAAAGCAGATTGGACAATTAAGCATAAAATACATGGATTGATTAGTAATGTCTGTTGAAAAGTTTTCAATTGAACACAAAGGTCAGTCAGTCAATGCCGTTTATAACCAATTCCTTAAGCACTTTGCCAAACAAAGTTATTCAACTGCAGGGATATTTAAAAAAAAAAAAACCTTTTCATAATACAAATTAATGCAACATGCAAAGATTCACGTTTGCCTATCCTACAGTCAAAATACACAATTTTTGTGTATTTCTGAGTTGCACATGAACTAAGACAGTCCAGGGGAAGATAAGACAAGTGTGTCGCCCTCTGTTGGCCAATAAAAAGAATGCAGCTTTAAGGCACTTTCTGCATCTTTAATAAAGATATCAGATGACACTGCTCTCGTTCAAAACGTGACGCTAAAAAAAGAATGCTATCCACTCTCTTCACAGCAAATGTCGGCAAGTAAAATATAAAGCACAGTTTCAAAAAAAATTAAAATCTTATGTTTGCTACCAACATAATAATAAATAATGTCCCATAGGTGTCCTGGGTGGGTTTCATTTCTTCACCACGGTCTCCAGGTAGCCCACGAATCTTCTCAGGTTGACTTTGACGTTGTTCAGCACGCACAGCTGCTGGGGGCTGTAGGCGTCCCTTCCGGCTTTACGGAGCTGCCCGGAGAAAAAGAAAATGAGATTTGTTTGAAACATCCCACCAGGCAGCAATTGAATTTTAATCAACATAATTTAACTGTTTTTATTATTTATGAATGCAGTATTGCATATTTGATTATATTGTCTCAAACCCACACAATAATTCTTAATTCATTAATTATTTAATTAATCGATTAACAAATTAATATACGCCCAACTACTAAATATTATGAAAACAAAATATGAACCAAATAATGCTGGCTCAAGGATGATAAAAAAAAGTGGAATATGTACGCAAATCTAGAACAGCAAGAGAACGGTACCTTGGCTTTAAAAACAGGCTGAAGCGTCCTCAAAGCAGGAAGTAGCTGGATGTTCTTCGCCGCCGTCTCCGCCTCGTCGCCGTCAGCGAACACGTCAAAAAGTGCGTCCAGGGCCTCGCCGTTAACCACCAGGTCGGCGTCTTTGGTGGCGACTTGGAGCAAAGCGTTGCCGATCATCTGCGGGAGGAAAGTTTTCCTTAAAAAAAAAAAACTTAAAAAATAAATATCTATATCTCCTGAGACGAAACAAGAGCGGCTACCTGAAGGGTTTCAGCCGAGCCTTTCTCTTTGGCCAGAGTGCCGCCGGTGATGCCCAGGATGGCGACAGCGTTGACCCTCACACTGATGACCTGGGAGCGGGCGGCCACTTCGCTGAGGCTCATCAGCTGCTGCAGGCTTATGACCTGAGGAAAAAAAACCAAATAAAAGTATTTTTGTATTTTGCATTTTCTAATTTAACAAGTAACGCTCATGAGGGGTTCATGTTACCATGCAACATTACCTGTGGGATGTTTTTGGAGGCGGTCATCTGCAAAAGGGACCGCATTGCGCTGATAACGGCCTCGAGAAACTCCTCATCTCTAGGGATCTCTATGGTGGAAGAAAAAAAACACAATATAACAACAACAACTTTTGGTGGATACTTTTATGGATGTATGAATTTAGCTCTTAATAATAGCCTGACTAAAAGAATACTAAACTCATCACACAGCAACTTAACATTCAAGAGGTATTAAGTGAGAAATATACAAACATGTACCAACATACGTTTAAAATAAAACACTGCGTCATGCCATTCGGTATGCTTTGTATGTTCAGTTGCTGTGTGATGAGTTCAGTGTTCCTTCGAAGATGGCGCAGTGAGTATTGAGTGGGTTGACAAGCTTGAGAAAGAGAACAAATTCCTGCCGATAAACGTGACTGTGATTCTCGGTTTGAGACTCACAGAAATGATGGAGCGCCGTTAAAAAGTCCCTCCGGCGTAATAGTGAACCTATAAAAACAACAGAATGCTACCTGCTATGAAAATATAATAGCTTGACTCGAAGAATACTAAACTCATCACACAGCAACTTAACATTCAAGAGGTATAAATGAGAAATATACAAACATGTACCAACATATGTTTAAAATAAAACACTGTGTCATTCATCGGGACACTGCAATGACGTCAGCCTCCCTCTGGTGGACGGAGGCAGCGTTGCAACGCCATTCGGTATACTTTGTGCGTTCGGTTGCTGTGTGATGAGTTCAGTGTTCCATGTAAGATGGCGCAGTGAGTACTGAGTGAAATTGAGTAATGACCGCCTACAATTTCCAATGGGTTGACGAGCTTGAGAAAGAGAACAAATTCCTGCCGATAAACGTGATTGCGATTCTCGGTTAGAGACACACAGAAATGATGGAGCGCCGTTAAAAAGTCCCTCCTATAAAAAAAAAAAACAGAATGCTACCTGCTATGAAAATATAATAGCCTGACTGAAAGAATACTAAACTCATCACACAGCAACTTAACATTCAAGAGGTATAAATGAGAAATATACAAACATGTACCAACCTTTGTTTAAAATAAAACATTCATCGGGACAATGCAATGACGTCAGCCTCCCTCTGGTATACTTCGGTATACTTTGTGTGTTCAGTTGCTGTGTGATGAATTCAGTGTTCCTTGTAAGATGGCGCAGTGAGTATTGAGTAATATTGAGTAATGACCGCCTACAATTTCCAATGGGTTGACAAGCTTGAGAAAGAACAAATTCCTGCCGATAAACGTGATTGCGATTCTCGGTTCGAGACTCATAGTACTGACTGAACCTACAAAAATAACAGAATGCTACCTGCTGCTCCGAAGACCAGCGAGGACAGGTGCAGGGCAGCTTCCTGCAGGGCCCCTGCCCCGCCCAGAGAGTCGGCGTCCATGCTGGAGAGCATACTGTGGAGGCATGTCAGAGCCCGCGACTGAACCCGCTGCATCCTGCCCAGCATGACGACAACATGTTAAACGTTGATTACGTACATTTATGTATTTTTGATTGACAGTCGAGTTGGGTTTACTTCTTGATGAGGCTTCCCCAGTAGGGGGTCTGTCGACACAGGTCCATGGCTTCCTGTCCTGGGAACTGGGTCTTTTTGAGCACCTTAGATCAAAGCCATATAACACTGGTACATTATACAGAAAATATAGAAATTGATATGAAAAAATGACAATGATAACAAATATTACAGGTCTCAACTCTATAAAAGATATTCATAAATATAAATGCCAAAAAATATTGATATACTTTTTAATTTCGATACAGTATCGTGGAACGAAGTATCGCCAAAACGATATTTTCTTACACCCCGACTGGAGAGCAGGGAGCGACCGATATGTGACCGATATCACCCTTAGCCGATGGCCGATTTTGCTTGGGCCGATATTTGTTGCCGATACTGCTTTTGCTCCCTCAATTGATATGAAAAAATGACAATGATAACAAATTTTACAGGTCTCAACTCTATAAAATATATTCATAAATATAAATGCCTAAAAATATCATTATTATTGAAAAATAATAAAAAAAATAAAAAAAATAAAAATAATAAAAATAAAAATAAAAATAAAAATAAAAATAAAAATAAAAATAAAAATAAAAATA
The DNA here is from genome assembly GCF_037039965.1 of Doryrhamphus excisus. Lineage (NCBI taxonomy): Eukaryota > Metazoa > Chordata > Actinopteri > Syngnathiformes > Syngnathidae > Doryrhamphus > Doryrhamphus excisus. The sequence continues at coordinate 19,558,856 of NC_136369.1, forward strand.
AAAATAAAAATAAAAATAAAAATAAAAATAAAAATAAAAATAAAAATAAAGTATCGTGGAACGAAGTATCGCAATATATCGCCAAAATGATATTTTCTTACACCCCTACTGGAGAGCAGGGATCAACCGATATGGTTTTTTTTCCGGCCGATGCCGATACCGATTTTTTTCCATCACCCTTAGCGGATGAACGATTTTGCTTGGGCCGATACTGCTTTTGCTCCCTCAATTGATATGAAACAATGACAATGATAACAAATTTTACAGGTCTCAACTCTATAAAATATATTCATAAATATGAATGCCTAAAAATATCATTATTATTGATTAAAAAAATAAAAATAAAAATAAAAATAAAAATAAAAATAATCATACTCTTTAATTTCGATACAGTATCGTGGAACGAAGTATCGCAATATATCACCGAAATGATATTTTCTTACACATATATTCATAAATATGAATGCCTAAAAATAAAAATAATAAAAATAAAAAAATAAAAATAAAAATATCATACTTTTTAATTTCGATACAGTATCGTGGAACGAAGTATCGCCGTAACTATATTTTCTTCCACCCCTAATTTTTCCCACTAAATTCCTATTTTGTGTGTGTTGCTTATATTTGCCTTTTGGGGGATGTTGTGGTTGATGATGGCCCCGTGCACCTCAGCTGACAAACACAGCGGAGACATGAGATTGGAGAATCCGTCTGCAGTTATTTCGCTCTCGTCGCTGCTGGACGACTCCTCCCACTCGTCGTCCGAGGGATCTGAACAGCCGCACAAACATGTAGAACGCCGATCATGATACAGTAGCCAATATTTCGCCGTCATGTGATTTTCTTGTGAGCGCAATAAAGTATTCCGAGAATGTGTTGTCATTGTCGAAATGCGGCAAATGAAAGAAAAGAAAAAAAAAACCGTGGGCGGCGGTGTCAAAGGAAACCGCGTCGCCCGAAGACAGGAAGGGTCGGGCCTCGACGCTCACCGTCGGAGCAGCACATGTTGACGATGATCTCCAGGGACGTCTGCTGGGCCGTCAGCAAGGCCGCCGCCTCCCTCAGCTCCTCCTTCTCCCTCTGGACACAAACATGCGAGTCAACCGCTTGGCAAAGACGGACGCAGTCTGACTGGGATTGCTCAGCCAATTAAGACACAACCTCGTGTGTGTGTGTTGTGTGTGTGTGTGTGTGTGTGTGTGACACTGCTCCACAACAATAAATACAAGCTTTGGGTGCTGCAGCATAACAAACATCAGCTCGTTTGCTGACTCGGGGGGTTCTGACTGTGATTGAGCCGATGGGGACGTTTGTCTCGCACGCCAGGGTACTTGTCAGTGTGGTACACACCCGGCGGGGGTGGGGGGGGTGCACGCCCCCCCGCTTTGCCACCCACGCTTGCTTGCTGCTTCCCCCTGAACTCAAGTTTCTCGAGTCCGATTTGAGCTGCAGAGTGGACTTGGCGAAATTACTCATGAATATAACGTTGTCTCACGTTATAAATTGGAAGTGCACGGTGGTGGACACCCACGATGTATCCCAGGAGTCATCGTTTAGATTTTTTTTCACCCCAAGTGTGTGAAGGAGCAATATCGCAGGTCTGATCAACCTCCACATGTAATATTAAGGCTCTAAATGCAATATTAAGTTCGAAGTGAAGTATTTCTATAATGCCTCATATTAACTCACGAGCAAGATATCATAGTGTATACGTAGACTGCTCATATATTTCATTTCATATCTGCAAACTGTATTTGTATATAACTCGGGGTAAAATTTTTGATTTGTTAATACTTTGGTTGTTTATTCATTCATTTTCTACCGCTAAGAGGGAGCCTATCCCAGCTGTATTCGGGCAAGAGGCGGGGTACACCCTGGACTGGTGGCCAGCCAATCACAGGGCACATATAGACAAACAACCATTCACACTCACATTCATACCTATAGACAATTTGGAGTCGCTAATTAACCTAGCATGTTTTTGGAATGTGGGAAGAAACCGGAGTACCTGGGGAAAAAAAACATGCATGCACGGGGAGAACATGCAAACTCCACACAGAGATGGCCAAGGGTGGGATTGAACCTGGGTCTCCTAACTGTGAGGTCTGCGCGCTAACCACTAGACTCAACTTACAGGCAAGAGATCGGAGAAGTCGTCCCCGTCTTTCCCGTTCTTCTGACGTCGCGCTCCTGCCTCGCCGCCGTCGTCGTCGTCCATCTCCTCCGAGACAGCGAGCTCCCCTCCAAGTTGCTCTTCCACACCCGACGAGGCGAGGAAGCGTGCCTCTTCCGCTTGTCGGAGTTGAGGGATGAGCTCCCCCGCCTCCAAGTCCAAGCACTGGGACAGGGTGGCTAGCACGGCGCCGAGGGTCTGAGCCTGACGGGCGGCAGGAAGACTTCCCTTCACGTTCCACAACGTTCCTGCACGGGATTATTCAAGAGTAAAAAAAAAAAATAAATAAATCAGCATATTCATTCATTCATTCATTCATTCATTCAAGGGGTGCTGGAGCCTATCCCAGCTGTCTTGGGGCGACAGGCGGGGTACGCACTGGACTGGTGGCCAGCCAATCACAGGGCACAAATAGACAAACAACCATTCACACTCACATTCATACCTATGGACAATTTGGAGTCGCTAATTAACCTAGCATGTTTTTGGAATGTGGGAGGAAACCGGAGTACCCGGAGAAAACCCACGCATGCACGGGGAGAACATGCAAACTCCACACAGAGATGGCCGGGGGTGGAATTGAACTCCGGTCTCCTAGCTGTAAGGTCTGTGCGCTAACCACTCAACCGCCGTGCAGCCCTTTTTTGTTATTATTATATTATATTATTATTATATTATTATCGTCACGAGGGTCGCGGAGGTGCTGGAGCCTATCCCAGCTGTCTTTGGGCGAGAGGCGGGGTACACCCTGGACTGGACAGGGTCTGTCTAGCTGCAATTCCAGCTCGATGCGGCCACTTCTAAAAAACTCACGCATGCACGGGGAGAACATGCAAACACCACACAGAGATGGCCGAGGGTGGAATTGAACTCCGGTCTCATAGCTGTGAGGCCAACACGCTAACCACTCGACCCCCGTACAGCCAAGTCAACAAACAATTCAACACACTGCTAAGTCAATGTACCACACTGGTAGTTTTGTGCGATTTGGCACAAAATGGCGGCATGGACAGCTATCAAACGTACCTGAAGCGAGTGTCCTGAGGAGGGCGTGCGCCATGCTGGGCTGTTTTGACAAGAGCACGCTCTCCAGGGCTCCGTGCACGGCGCAGTTGATGCTGCATAGCAGCTCGGGGTTATCCTCTGTCACAGTGTGCAAACAGTGGGCTGCAAGATGCAAAAATAAGAAGTTAGCTTGAGGCTTCATGCTCACTCCAAAAAGCCATTGCAGAAATGGTAATAGTAATGGTAATGGTAATGGTAATGGTTTAATTTCATTTGAACATGCATCAGATTCCAATTGAGTGCATCCCATAATCAGTTCCCAGTTCCACATGTCTGAAAGGAGTAGGAAGAAGCAAAGCTTATTAAATCCTACCCCTCCATCTGGTACTTTTACAATCAGTAACTGTTACATTTGTTCACTTCCTGCTTTCCTAATATAGTTTCGTTTTTAAATAAAAATAAAAATAAAAATAAAAATAAAAATAAAAATAAAAATAAAAATAAAAATAAAAATAAAAATAAAAATAAAAATAAAAATAAAAATAAAAATAAAAATAAAAATAAAAATAAAAATAAAAATAAAAATAAAAATAAAAATGTATTTGCTGGTGTGTGTCCTTTCTGCTGTCAGCAAACAGTATGATTTTAGTTTTACTTAAGTTCAAGGACAATCTATTATCATGAAACCATCTTTTTAGTGTGACCATTTCTTCTCGGACCTTTCTAATGATTTCGTCTGTACTCCCTCCAGAACAAAAAGCAGTGGTATCATCCGCAAATAATACCAGTTTTAAGTCTTTCGTGACTTTGGAGATATCAGTGAATGAAGAACATAAGAATATCTCTTAGTGTCCCTCACCAGCAGACGTGGCCAGCTCCACATTGTGCGGGTGTCTCTCCAGACACTGGACCACCACGTCGAGGAGACCGGACTTGTTGAACAAGGACACGGCCTGGTTGCTGCTCTCGCTGTAAAACCACACACCACATTTGTCAGGTGGGCATGTGAACGAGGGGACAACAGCTGTGGAGCCGTCCTAATATTTTAGCTCGCTACTGAAAAATGCAAGAAAAATAATAATAAATCAGCGGGCTGGCTTACCAGAGATTCCACAGCAGGTTGATGGCCTCGTTGGCGACTTCATCCACAGGGTTCTTCTGGTCCTTCATCTGCCCTGCGGCACCATCAAAACCGGTGCAGCACTGCAAAAAAATGAGGAGCACAGTAATCACTCACCATTTGGAACTTTGGAATTCATGGCTTCACTGTCAGTCCCCCCCCCCCAAATAAATTTATTAATAACTAATGTGGTTTCATGGCTGAATCTGACCATTATTAATCAAAAACATGCATACTTAAGCTAATTATTTCCCTAAACTAAACTACAGATACAAGACAAAACATATGTAGTATTCAACACTGGTCACTAGGTGTCAGTAATGCTGATGTAATGTTGGGTGAGACACACAAGCACCAGGCACAACAGGAGTTTCTCCTGAACATCACACTTCATTTTAAGTTCCCAAAACAACCAAATACAAGTCGATTCCGGACATTTCCAAAAATAAAGCACAATGAGCAACATTCTTTCCTAATTAAATTGTATTAATTATGGTCACGGGCTGTCTAGTGGTTAGCGCGCAGAGACCCGAGTTCAATTCCACCCTTGGCCATGTCTGTGTGGAGTTTGCATGTTCTCCCCGTGCGTGCGTGTTCCTTGTTAAAAAAATGTCAAAAAGGAACTACGGGCCCGAAGGAGTCACTTAGCGGGCCAGATGTGGCATGCAGACTGCAGCTTGCCCACCCCTCATCTTACATGCTTTAATATTTAAGCCACTTCCCTCACGGTAAGAGGTGGAGGTTCCATTTTGCCGTGTTGGCTTTCCACACGGGAAGGTTCACAGCATAATAATAATAATAATAATAACAACAGGGCTGCATAGCGGTCAAGTGGATAGCACGCAGACCTCACAGTTAGGAGACCCGAGTTCAATCCCACCCTCGGCCATCTCTATTTGGAGTTCTTCCTGTGCATGCGTGGGTTTTCTCCGGGTACTCTGGTGTCCTCCCACATTACAAAAAAAAAAACATGCTAGGTTAATTAGCGAGTCCAATTGTCCAATAGTGTCTACCTATGAAGATGGCTACAAATTATACGTTGGTAATGTTAACATACTTGCAATGCTAACACGCTAATGTCAGCATGCTAAGTATATATAATGTAAGTGTTGAAAATGAAAATGGCGAAAATGTGACTATGCTAATATTAGCATTTTAGCAATGCTAACATGCTAACACGTAGCATGATAGTGGTGTGTGTGTTTATATAAATATATGTATATAAAAATATATAAATAAAATGAAAGTTAAATGTAGTTAGGGGCTGCACGGCGGTCGAGTGGTTAGCATGCAGACCTCACAGCTAGGAGACCAGGGTTCAATTCCACCCTCGGCCATCTCTGTGTGGAGTTTGCATGTGTTTTCTCCGGGTACTCCGGTTTCCTCCCACATTCCAAAAACATGCTAGGTTAATTAGCGACTCCAAATTGTTCATAGGTATGAATGTGAGTGTGAATGGTTGTTTGTCTATATGTGCCCTGTGATTGGCTGGCCACCAGTCCAGGGTGTACCCCGCCTCTCTCGCCCGAAGACAGTTGGGATAGGCTCCAGCACCCCCGCGACCCTTGTGAGGATAAACGATGGATGGATGGATGGATGGGAACGACTCCACCAAAATCTAACCAAGGTCAAAGCGGAGCCAAAAGTCAACACGTTTTAGTTAGCAACGCCGTGCGATGCTGCTGATGTCGTCGGCGTCCTCAGCCATCTGCAACAGCTGCTGACCGGCAGGATCCAAAGTGATGCGGCGAGCTAAATGCAGCAGTGTTGGCGTGTGCGCTCACCTCTCGAAGCAGAGCTGTCAGAGGAGTCATGACGTCGCGCTTCACCATGTCCTCGCACACCTCCTGACCTCCGCACGCGCTCAGGTTCCTGTCGCGGGAGACCGACGATTAAATACGGCGAATCGTCGATTTCAATCGCTGTTCATCGGCACTACGCTACCGACTCACCTGAGAGCTCCGGCAGCCGTCTCCCTCACGGCTAGGCTGCGGTCCAGCAACATGGGGCCCAGGCGCCTCACAGCGTCCCTCTGGAGGAGGTCCGGGATGGTCTGGCTCTGCTGCACCATCCTGGAGATGCTGGCACAGGCAAGCTCTCGGACAGACGCACTGGGACTCTCCAACTAGAGACCAATATGGTTGACTGTTATTATTCATATTATTATAATAGGATGGATGGTTATTATTCATAACGTCTACATAACATGGACAAATGTATTGGGACACCAGAGCATTTCAGGAAGTGAGTTATGACAGCTCCAACGCTTTTGGGCCAACTTTTGACAAAACTTGGACAAATATATTGGGACGGCAGACTATTCCACCTACAGGAAGTGAGCTATTTATGTACCTCCCCCCACGTGATGTGTTTTTATTTTGAAGGCCGGAAGTGTGTGTGTATAGGTAGCTTGTTAGAAATGAGTGAAGAGACGAGCAACGAGAATCAACGTGTCTCCTGCATTCCTCCTTTTTGTTCCCACTGCGCTCCTACCCTCTTCGGCTACATTGGTGGCAACGGTGGGATTTGAACCCACGCCATCAAAATGACTGGTGGCTTTTTTTTCCCCTTCTCTTTCCTGGTTTACACATGTGATGGAAACAATGTTTTCGGTGCAAATTGCACTGTTTTTTTTGTTGTTGTTTTGTTATTGTCTGTCTGTGTAAACGAGGACGTTTCATTTTGTTAAGAGGGGAGGTACGTAAGCTATTTATGTGACGCCCTTACTTTGGTACCCCCCCCACAGGATGTGCTGTTATTTTGAAGGCCGGAAGTGTGTGTGTTTAGGTAGCTTGTTAGAAATGAGTGAAGAGACGAGCGACGAGAATAAACGTGTCTCCTGCATTCCTCCTCCCGCTCCTACACCATTGAAGGCAATCTTAACCTGCTCGGTTACACTATGACAGCATTTTAGCACATTAAAGTCAAGTCATTCACCGAGTAATGTTTCGGACATTACACTTCTATACGTCAACAGGAAGTGAGCTATAACGGCATACCATTTTGACAGTCATTCATTTATGTTTGTTTAGCAACATAATGCTATAGTATATAACCAGGAATTACAGGCGAATCTTTCAAAATGTTCCTACTTTCTCCAAAAGTTCTGCAGCCGGACAGTCGTCATCGTCGTCGTTCCCGTGTTCCTCCTCGTCGACTGCCGCTTCGTTCATGGCGTCCACCGGCAGTCCCACAGCGTTGAAATGGGGACGTTTAAATTTCGTAGTCTTACTTTTGCCCATATTACTCCTTTTAAAGTGTAAATGTAGGGGTTCGTCTTTGGATAAATATAGGTTTAGTAAGTCCACCCCCTCCAATACACGCTATTCTAATAGGTGGCCATGTGGAAGCAGGTCTATCTTTGCCGTAATACGGGAGGTGCTACCAGAAAGCAGGACACGCTGTCGCAAAATGAAGGAACTTTGCTGCTGCCACGAAAAGTTCCACAAAAACGGTCTAATGTGATTATGAAGTTACAAATTTATTGGAAAATAAGTCTAAATACTGTTACTTTAAAGCGGCCAGTTCATGCAAAATATGTCATATGAAAATATAGTTATACTAAAATATAAATGACATGGACTTGAATACATACACTGTATTCTGTAACTACTCCCACGGTATTACAATAATTTCAAAAAAATATGTAATACATGTTTTAATATTACGTGAACACTTTTGTACGTGTAGGGGAATAAGGCTGAAATATTTCAAAATAATTCCATTTTAATTAAGTCCAAAATTTATGTAAAATAAAATGAAGCTAGCAAAATCGCTAGCTGGCTAATCTGACATTTTTTTGTAAATGTATGCCAAAAAATGTTAAATCCTGAGAATAAATTGAAAATCTTACTATAAGTATAAAGTTGTAATGTCCCAAAAATAGTGACATGAGGACATAGTAATATATTTACAGGAATAAAGTAAAACAATTGCAAGAATACCATAAATTTAGCACACAAAAAAGCTATGTATGACAATTAAGTCATACATTTTCAGGGATAAAATAAAAATACTACAATAATAATAATAAAGTGTATGCAAAAAAAAAAGTGTGTGAAGTGGCTGGCTTGCTAGCCGAGTTGACAGATATTGGAATATTTATGGAATATTTATTTGGTAAATAGTTTTAAAAAATAGAAACATTTACATAAAATACATGATTAAACCAGAAACAAACACACACACACACAGAAGTACTGTTACGAGTAATTCAGCAGCTTTAACACGAGCACAGCTCCGAACGCGTCCGTGTCCCTTCTCGTCTCTCGTTCAATCCCCTGTCCACTGAGAACGTCACTTCTCGAAAACGTCCGGTTACTGAATATTTGGCCGTGGTTTGAGGATGAGCTTTCCCGTCTGCGTAACGACACAAAGAAGCATTTAGAAACATATGAGACATATAAAATGGAAGGTTGCGTCGGGTGACTCACGTCGTCACAGGACATGTTGTATTCTGCTAAAACTGTCCGACACCTGGCAGCGATACTGAGAAAGCAAAGGTTAAAGATAACAAACATATTGTATATAAAAGCGTTAGCATAGACATTTATGGCTTTAAAAATGATAACATGAAGATATACTGTAGATACAAGGATACATTGACGGCGCAACGACTCGTTTGTGTATCCCCGCAAAGAAAAGCGCTATGAGCGTGATGCAGCTGATGGTGAAGAAGGGATGATTCCACAGCGAGGAAAAAAAAGACACCTGCAGGAAGCAGAAAGAAGAAACTCCCTATCATAAAATAACGTATAAACATTCAAAAGCACACCGACATCGAGCTCTAACCATTTCAGATGGATGCTTACCTTCTGTGTATCAGGGTCTATCAACCAGTTCCACGCCCCCGTGGCTGTGCAAACCGACACCACTATTAAAATCACTGGAAAAAACAACAACAACAAAGTAACCATGACGACTCGTCAATCGATTATGTTATCCAAGACACAGCTCATTAGCTTGTGAGGGTCTATCTAATGACTTTGGACTTACTTCTCCACCTTCCTGTGGCAGGTTGCAGACAGGAGACATATTCCGTCAATCTTCTCTCAAAGGCTTTTAGATCTAATGGCAAAATAAACGTGATTACTGTCAACTTAAACAGTGTCAGGCATAACTAATCGATAGGAGCAACCGCATACTAAGCACTGAAACCGCAGGGGAGTATTTTATTCAGGAAGGCAACAACACATGAAATTGGCACAGGACGATACATAAATGTATCATCTATATTGTTCGTTTCCAATGTAATACAAGTAATAAGTAGAAATGACTAACGCTAGAAACGAAAGTGTCGGTTAAAGGAGCTAACATGTCAGCCACAATGCTACATGCTAATATCGTAAAGCGGACGAATAGGCTAACTTTGCAACGTTACATTCTCATATACGCATCAAAGCCAATTTCAATCATTCACCAAATCGACTACTGTTTAAAAGCTGACCTTTTGTTTTTCTTCGTGAATGTATATATTTATTACCTTCGGCCTGCTCCAGTGAGTTCATGTCTTCTAATCGTGGTCCCAACAGCCGGCTTCCGCCCACCTCAGGTGAAAGACAGCCTGATACGGCCAATCAGCATCGAGTTGGTTATTTTCTCTTCAGTTGATTGGCGAGCACAATGTAATGAGGCACCGCCTTTCCACAACGATGGACAAATCATCAAGCAGGTGTACTACCACAACATTGCCGCTCGATGTCGCTGTTTTAGTAGTGCTCTTAATGAACTTAGTTTAATATACAATCTGTTGTATATTGCCTCCTGGCCATGAATGATTGATTTTGAGTAATAAGTAAGTCATAAGTTGTTGTGCTCGATGAGGTGGCACATACAGTTATTATACAGTTACATGAGGACATATGACTGCTTTTACATAATTATAATGATGACGTCTGCGCACTGGAAAGGCATTTCACCACAAAGAAAAGCTGCTTATAGCATAATCATTCATAATATGACTTTAAAAAGTGTAGCATGACATTGACAAAATGCCCAAAACCAAGAAAATTTTCAGTTTTTAATGTTTTTGTGTTACACTTTTTTGAACAACACAACAAAAGAAATAAGTACAGCTGTATATTGTTTTTTTTTTATTATTATTAAATCATTATTCGGCTGTTCTCTGCAAAGTGCATTGCATGACAAATAAAAAATCTGAATCACTACAAATAATACAATCATCTGATAACAATGAATTATTTGTTTATTGCTAAGATTATAACCGACAGATTCTCTATGTGAAACTTAATTTAAAAGTACTTTTTCATTAAAAAAAACCTCTTTGGAATGTCAGATCCGAGGCGTGCTTGCACTTTATGTTTGAAAAAACAAACAGAAATGTCACAAAAAATGACCTGTTCTGTTATATGATTGACATTTGATCAAAGAGCCACTATTCGGCGCGTATAGTATTTTTTTTTCTGAACAATTCCGTGAATTTGGATAATTTCCTACAGGAATCCCGGTCTTAGAGTGTGTATGAGTAGGCGTTGTTGACGGGTTGTAGTTTGTTTTGCAAACGGATGTTAAACTTCTCTCTCAGAATTTGCTCAACCTCGCCTTCTGGCACATCCCTCATATCGAATATGTCGACGCCCTCCTCAGGTTTGGAGGTGACCTCGCTGTAGACGCAGCCAATCAGGGCTATGAAACCCGTGGGTGTTTGCAAGGAGCAGATGGACTTGTTGGTGAACAGCTCACCAGGATCCGTTTGAAGCTTGTCGTTGACTTCAAAGAAGTCCTCGGCGACACTCGGCACCATTGTGAAGGAATATATCGTTTTCGTCAGCTTCCTGTTCACCAGACTCGAGCTTGCAAAGTGCGGGTTGAGGATCACCGACTTTCGACTCGACTTCTCTAGAACCCAGACCTCTCCCTTGTTTAGAAGACGGAACACCGCAGCCTTCTGAGGCTGGTCCTTCCCGTGGACGAGCTCCAGCGGCTCCCACAGTTGCGACGACACCCCGAAGCTCACGTCTGCTATATAAGCTTTGCCTTCAATGTCCACCATGTTGATGAGGTGACCATTACAAGGTCCAAAGTCGCCAGTGGCGCTACTGAAGACTCTGGTGCCCAATATGGTCGCGTTGTACCCCAATTCTTTGAGCACCCAGGAAAACAGCAAGTTGTTCTCAAGGCACCAACCACCGCGGTTCCGTGTAACTATCTTGTCAAAGATGGCGTCCAGGTCCATGACGATCGCTTCACCGCAGTGGATGCTGAGGTTCTCGTAGGGGATCGACATGACATGATGCTTGTGGATCAGCTTCAGTGTGGCGAGATCCGCTTTGTCCAGTGGGCCGTGGAAGCCTATTCTTTGGAAGTACGCCTCCAGGTTCATCTTGTCTGCAAAAAAAAATAAAAATAAATAAATACTATTGTAACTTTAAGTGGTGCGTTTTTTCCAGTATGTTTAGACCCACTAGTATCGGACAGTTAACTTTTCCTGAGTTTTTACTTTTTTGTTACCTCAATACTGACTGCTAGAACGGGTGCCAATCTAATCCCTAAATTGTTCCACTGCTCAGTTTGACAGCATCAGCATTTCAGTACGGTGTTGCGCCACAAAACGTTGTCAACTCCACTGCAACAACTTTAAGTAGAATATTAAAAAATGTTAAAAATAAGGAATTCTTACCTGACTACAACGGCGACGAAACTTATGTGGAGTTCTTTGCAGTTAAACATTACACACACGCGAAAGTGCGGTGTCGAAATACAGGGGGGTGTTGTCAAGATGAGGAAGCAGTGAGCAAAAAAATAAAACCCAGCGACGTCAGTCGAACTTATTTATTTCTCATGTGGTTTAAAAGTTTGTGTGTTATCTGTTTAATAATATGTTTGTGCGTGTTTAATTTTTTTTGTTGTTTTCTGTCTTTTCCTCATAAGAAAACCCACTCGGAAGTGGGTGTTTGTTTTACGTAAAACACCAAATCCGTTTTTACCTTCCAAAATAAAGCACGTCCAATTCAAAGTGACGTTTAAATAACTCAAATAAACCTTTACTGTACTGTTTTTTTCGACTACTTCCTGTAAACCCCCTCCCTCGTGTTGTTGAAAAAGCGGGAATGATCCAATTTTTTTACGTAAGCTACGTCAACACGCGTTGTGCTAACCACAGGGATCAATACAACCAGCGCTCTATTACATGTAAGGATCATTTTAATCAAAATGGGACATTTATCTCAATTTATACATTGTCCATGATGAGGTTAGTGGCGCTGTTGTTATGTTAATGAATGTCCAGCTTACGAATGCTACACTGCGGTGTTGCTAGCTTGAAACATGGTATGCACAATGGCGATTTGCGCAAAAAATTAGCATGATAGTTTGTAAATCATAATGGCTTTTATGTTTGTTTGACATATCGCGCTTACTTACTCATAAAATGTTATTTTTTCTTAATAGGTTCCCCTTCTGTGATGGAAGCTACACGTCGGGAAACATACTTGATAACTGGAGGGTGCGGATATTTTGGTTATCGGTGAGTAACGTTCCTAACGTTGTTGTGTTTTCAATTGTAGCCATTGCATTCAAATGTAATGTAATGCTAATTTTGGTGAATTTTTGAGGTAGTCGAGTTGTAGTCCCAGTGACGTAGCGGCCTGTTATACTTGTAGTCAACACAAGATGGCGTCACCACATCAGTTTAGATTACTTATACTAGCATGCGATGTTAAAGCTGTCCCCATTTTGAATACCTGCAGCCTGGCAACCCACCTTCACAAAAAAGGAGCCAAAATCATCCTGTTTGATATCACCCATCCAAAGCTAAAGGTCCCGGAAGGAATGGTGTTCCTGGAGGGTGACATACGAAGCTGCTCCCAAGTTGGGAACGCTGTTGCCGGTGTGGACTGCGTATTCCACATCGCTTCCTACGGGATGTCTGGCAGGGAGCAACTGAACCGAGACCTTATTGAAGCTGTAAATGTTCAAGGCACTCAGAATGTCATCAAGGCCTGTTTGGAAAATGGAGTCCCCAGACTGGTATACACCAGCACCTTCAATGTGGTCTTTGGGGGTCAGGAGATACAGAACGGGGACGAAACTCTCCCTTACTTGCCCCTCCATCTTCACCCGGACCACTATTCCCGAACCAAGTCCCTGGCGGAGATGGCTGTGTTAAAATCAAATGGAGTCCCACTGAAGGATGGTTCTGGAGTGCTGAGAACGTGCGCACTGCGCCCGGCAGGTATCTACGGGCCCGGCGAACAGCGGCATCTACCACGGATTGTGGGCTACATCGAGAAAGGAATCTTTAGGTTCGTTTACGGCAAACCGAGCAGCCTGGTGGAGTTTGTGCATGTGGACAACCTGGCGTCGGCGCACGTGTTGGCTGCGGACGCTTTAACCGCCACGAGGCAACACCGATCTGCAGGCCAGGCCTACTTCATCTCTGACGGACAGCCTGTCAATAACTTTGAGTTCTTCAGGCCTCTCGTTGAAGGTCTGGGCTACCCGTTCCCCACACTGCGGCTCCCCATCGGACTTATTTACTTCGTTGCCTTTCTCACCGAAATGATCCATCACCTTGTGGGACCGTTGTACAACTTCCAGCCGCTGCTGACGCGCACGGAGGTGTACAAAACGGGCGTGACGCACTACTTCAGCATGGCCAAAGCCGAGGCCCAGCTGGGCTACCATCCGCAGGAGTACGACCTGCATGAGGTTGTCGATTGGTTCCGGAGCAGAGGCCACGGGAGGAAACGGCAACGCTGCGGCTTCAGTCGACTCGTGGTTAATTTTTTGTCGGCCGCTGCCTTTGTGGCGGCGCTGCTCTCTTTTCTGCCAGTTGTTGGCAGCAGATAACAAAAAGACAACCAAAGGACAAGACAACACATTATGCTAGCAGAGATACATAAATTACATTTATGTAAAAAAAAAATACATTTAAGTAAATAAAATTTAATTTAATTAAGAAAGCAGGAAGTGAACAAATGTAACAGTACCAGATGGAGGGTTGTACGACTGCATTTTTCTGCCATCTTGTGGGGGGTTGCCTCCAGCCACAGCTACCGATGTTGTTTGACCCAGCGCTAATTTGAGCTCATATTAGGGGACATTGAAGTTAACGTTTATATAAGCAGTGCTGAAAAGTCGCAGTTGTCTTTTTTTCCATGTTTACTGTCACTTGAATTAAAGTCATTGTACACTTTATTTAGCATCCACTATTGTTAGCATCGTGGTGATAGCAAGCTGTACTGAAGTGTGAGAAACAAACAATGCTAAATTAAAGATGCTTTAAGGAAATTATTCTTTTTTTATTTCTTAAAAGTCATCTCTGTTGGTATAAAATATTTTCTTCCTCTTAAAGGTCTTGTTGAGGTCTCAATTAGCCCTACAGGGAAAACAATGTTTTGTGTGTAGCTTTAAGCTGAGCTAATGTGTTTGTCCACACAAAACCGATGCCAAATAGAACATACAACAGCGTAACATTGAGGACACAAACGTTAGCAAAACAAGCATAGCAGTGGGTGCTATTTACAAGAATATACAAGTATGCAAAAATATACAAAGTGTATATATACATATACAATAATAATTATAATATATATATAATGATATATTTTTTTATTTATATATATTTTATTTAATAATACCCTTTCATATAGTTATACATATATATAATATAATATGCACATATGTATATATATATATATAATATATGTATAGTAACATACATACATATATAATATCTATAATATAATAATATAAATATTATAATATAATATATAAAATATAAGAGTATAATAATAGTATAATATATAGAATATAAAACATATATATACACACATATATATGAAAGGGTATTATTAAATAAGGAAAATATATGAATAAAAAAAATATATATATATAATATATGTATATATATATATGAAAGGGCATTATTAAATAAAAATATATATAATAAAATATATATAATTATATATATATAATTACATGAAAGGGTATTATTAAATAAAAATAGATATAAATAAAAAATATATAATTTTATATATATGAAATATACACTATTATATAAATTATATATATTATATAATTATTAAATTTTATATATATATATATATAAATAAAAAATATAATTTTATATATGAAATATATTATTATATAAATTATATATATTATATAAATTTATATTATATGAAAGGGTATTATTAAATACAAATATATATGAATAAAAATACATAATTATATGAAAGGGTATTATTAAATAATATATATATACATATATAATTATATGTATAATTATATGAAAGGGTATTATTAAATAAAAACACATAGTATACGAGTATATATAAATTAATTATATTACAAATTTCACTTGGGTTACATTGGGGTTACATTTATTTACATTGTAATTAGCACACAAATTTCTCCCTCCAAAATGACTTTGTATTGAATCCCGGAGACTGTTTTGTCATTCCAATAGCGATACATCAAAATAGTTCAATGACTTTGTTGTTAAATGTGGACTCCCAGTGACAGTAATGATTGTTTTTTAATACAAAGCACACAAACTGCTGAACTTGTGTGTGTTTTTTTTAATAAATGCACTTGCAATGGCTCCCGACCAGGTGAGCTTTGAATACGTTTGCTATTTGGAATGGAAACATCTCCTTTCTCTGTCTTTGTCAGTATAAAGTGTGGTGTTTGGAGGGCCGACAGCCCCTTGCTGAGTTGGTGGCAATCATTGTTTCTCTGCAGCATTAACCACATTCCACAGGGGCAAAGCGCATCCCGTCTCCATCCCCCGCATTCCTTTATCGCGAACGAGTCCCCCCTCCCACCACCGGCGCTGGAAAAAAAAGACTTTTTTAACCCTCCATTTTCCCCCCTCTCTCAAACACGCGTCCGCGTATCGTGTCTTTGTGTCTTTTTTTCTTTTTTGTCCACTTTGTTCTCCACACGAGTGCGCGTAGGGAGAAATGTAGAACTCCAAAGTGAGGTGAAATTCCTCCGCGCAGCGCGCCATTGACTGTAAGGACCTTTCAACTTAACAACAAGAAAAAAAACTCAAGTTGACAAACCGTCGCGCTTGAAAGAGTTTTTTTTAAAGGCAGCCACGGCGGAAGTCTCGAGGGCGGCGATGCCGACATTAGCACCGCCACATTTTCCCTTTTCTGTGTGTTTTGTTTCCCAAATGGAGCTCAGCTAGTGGTCCGCTTTGCTAGCTCGCAACTTGTTTCCGGACTACAAAAAAAAAAAAACATGGACGACTACCAGCAAGATGTGGTTCTCCGGGCCAGCCAAATGATGGACGAGCTCTCCCTGTACGACGGAATGTACGCCGCCGGGAGAGACATCGTGATCGGACGCGATTTGGACTTCTCGCCGTCGCCGCCGCAGCCGCCGCCGGTGGAGTGCGGCAGGAGCGCGATGAATGGCACCGCTGTGCTCCAGCAGCAGCATCACACCGTGGAGAACTTCACCACCGGGAATAAAGTCTACACGGCGGCTCCGGTGAGGCCGGTCAAGTGCAACAGGACCGTGCCTGTGGATTTCTGCGCCCCGCAGAGAGAGACGGGCTACGGCGAGGAAGGCTGCTGCAAGTCCGAGGTGGCTCTTCCGTGCTACACCGGCGTCTCCGACAGGCAGCGGAGGTACTCGCTGGAGGTGCACAGGTACAGCACCGGCTCCGCCTTCGACGCCCTCCACAAGCCGCTGCCTCTGCCCGGCAACAGGTGCAACAGCATGTGCATCGACGGGAGGCACGGCGCCGCCAGCCCCCGCTCCAG
Organism: Doryrhamphus excisus; assembly: GCF_037039965.1. Taxonomy (NCBI): domain Eukaryota; kingdom Metazoa; phylum Chordata; class Actinopteri; order Syngnathiformes; family Syngnathidae; genus Doryrhamphus; species Doryrhamphus excisus. Next base: position 19,575,891 of record NC_136369.1, read on the forward strand.
CCTGGCGTCCTCCGTGTCCTCCCAGGACCAGAGCAAGCACGCCAGCCCCAGGTCGAGCATCAGCAGCCCGCGGGCGAGCCTGGTGGTGCCCGGCCAGGATCGCTACACCAACAGTCCCAGGTCCAGCCTGGCGCACTGCGAGGGTTCCGGCGTGCTGAGCCCCAGGTCCAGCTACGCCAGCACGGCCAGCGACACCAGCAAGCACTCCAGCCCCAGGACCAGCCTCAACAGCTGCGACTGCTGCAGCAAGCCCAGCAGCAACCGAACCAGCGGCATCAGCATGGGCTACGACCAGAGGCACACCAGCCCCAGGTCCAGCACGGCCAGCCAGTACTCCTTCACCACCAGCCCCAGATCCAGTTACTCGGACTCTCGGTACGGTCCGGTGGCCCGGGATGACTTTGACGGAGCCGTGCTGCATTCGGCTCCGCTCATCGTCAGCCCGAGGTCCAGCTTCTGCAGCCAGGACGGGAGCTCCAGACCCGGGGCGAGCGCCAACTGCGTGCTAAGCCCGCGCTCCAGCATCTCCAGCCACAGTTCGAGAAGCTCCCGCAGCTCCAGGGGATCTATGAGCGCCTACCCGGACCTTCAGCTGCCCTCCCCCAGGGCTTCCATTCTGGCGGGACATGATGACTCTCTGATGCAGGAGCTCGGGGACTCAAACGGGATACACGGTCGCCTCCATCTCCAGGAGAACACGCTGGAAATGACTCCTGGTTCGGCATTTGGCAACGGCCTCGCGGGACCCAAAACGTCCTCGGCGGGCCAGAGGTTCAAGCTGCCCTATCAGGTGACCCCGAGCCGGGAGAGCGGACCGAGCCAGGCGGAGAGGCGTCTGGAGGCGCTCACCTTGGAGCTGGAAAAGGAGCTGGAGATGCACATGAAGAAGGAATACTTTGGTAGGTGGTCACGCCCAAACACAACGTTCAAAAATCGTCTTTTCACTTTATTATCACGATTCTTTGAGATTCTCACTGAGCTGTGAAGTCTCGCGAGATTTGCTCATGTCTCCTGTGATCATGCTTTTAACTCAGAGCATCACTTTTTCATCATTTATCCGTTCCTAAAGGTCAGACAAATAAGGAAAACTACAAAAACTGAACACATTTTCCTCGTCAGAAACCATAAAAAATCAAATCAACACCTTCCGACATCCAATAATATTTCCAAAAAACACCTTTTATAGAGAATTCTATCAGTATTACATGTACCCGTGTTAACTAGGAACCTTTAAATTACAGTCCTGTTCTAACAGACGCTCCCTTAGTACTTACGCAGTGCGCTTGAACACCTCCTCAGCGCGGGGCGCAGTGCTTGGGAAAAAAAGGGCGTAAGGAGACAGATGTGCGTTCTGTGAAGAAATAAACCGCAGACACACGCATAATAAAGATGATTATAGTATTCCCTCGGCAGAATCTGTCAGTAGTATTCTCATATTTAACAAATCATGCTAGTTAATCAATTGACCCAATTGACCCGTATTATGTTAACATACCAGAAGAATCTGTCAGTAGTATCCTCATATTTAAAGAACCACTGTCCATCCTTCACAGAGACTGAGTCGCCAATCCCTGAAGGGAATAGGAAACAGTTTTGTTGCTTTTCATCATTTATCCGTTCCTAAAGGTCAGACAAATAAGGAAAAGTACAAAAACTGAACACATTTTCCCCTTCAGAAACCATGAAAATCAAATCAACATCTTCCGACATCCAGTAATATTTCCAAAAAACACATTTTATAGGGAATTCTAACAGTATTACAGGCAGAAATTGCCACTAAATGAAATTGATAAATAAACATTTAACATTATCTTGATTGATTGATAGCAGGTAATGTGTTACCCTTAATCCGTTCCCTCTGGAACCCGTGTTAACTAGGAACCTTTGAATTACAGTCCTGTTCTAACAAACTTCGTTCTTGAATTTTATCAAAGTTGTGACTCAGAAATACGCAGTGCGCTTGAACACCTCCTCTGCACGGGGTGCAGTGCTTGGGAAAAAAAGGGTGTAAGGAGACAGATGTGCGTTCTGTGAACAAATAGACCACAGACACGCGCATAATAAAGATGATAATAGTATTCCTTCGCCAGAATCTGTCAGTAGTATCCTCATATTTAAAGAACCACTGTCCATTCTTCACAGAGACTGAGTCGCCAATCCTTGAAGGGAATAGGAAACAGTTTTGTTGCTTTTCATCATTTATCCGTTCCTAAAGGTCAGACAAATAAGGAAAAGTACAAAAACTGAAGACATTTTCCCCTTCAGAAACCATGAAAATCAAATCAACACCTTCCGACATCCAGTAATATTTCCAAAAAAACACATTTTATAGAGAATTCTAACAGTATTACATGCAGAAATTGCCACTAAATGAAATTGACAAATAAACATTTAACATTATCTTGATTGATTGATAGCAGGTGTGTTACCCTCAATCTGTTCCCTCTGGAACCCGTGTTAACGAGGAACCTTTAAATTACAGTCCCGTTCTAACAGACTCTGTTCTTGAATTTTATCAAAGTTGTGACTCAGAAATACGCAGTGCGCTTGAACACCTCCTCAGCGCGGGGCGCAAGGAGACAGATGCAGAGCTGTTTTTTGTTCTGTGTGCGTTCTGTGAACAAATAGACCGCAGACACACGCATAATAAAGATGATTATAGGATTCCCTTGCCAGAATCTGTCAATAGTATCCTAATATTTAAAGAACCACTGTGACCACATTCTTCACAGAGACTGAGTCGCCAATCAAAGGACAGCTGGGATAGGCTCCAGCATACCCGGGATCCTACTGAGGATGGATGGATCAGCTTTATCTGTGTACATTATTCCTTTATGTTGTATTTTTGCATTTCCGTGTTCTACACTTTGGACAACGGTTTACGTATTTCCTAAACCGTTAGGGTTTAGGCTATGCTGCATACTTGTGGCGGAGGTGTTCTGCACGCTACCACAAGGGTGCCCTGGGTACTTCCTGGGAATTGCCTGGATATGGGAAACTACTTGGGTACCAACCAGCGTAAGGGTACCAATAGGGGTTGCATCTTGTTTACACGCTTCATTGAGGTCTCTAAATCGCCTTCACAGGAAAAGGTCGGCTGAATGCAATCGGAAAAAGCCCAACAGAGACATATCCGTTTCCGTAGCGACAGTGAAGAAATGGATTGTTTGGTCGTAGCGGCTGCCAGCGTCCGGCTCTTTAGCCTCGGTTTGTTGTTGTGATGGCGGTGAAGAAGCTGTAAATCAACAGCTGGACGCGTCCATGCAAGCCTGCAATTGAAGCACGGCGTCATCCCAACCAGTACGTCCCCTTAGCTTACCCCCCGCCCGCCCCGAACCCCCACGGTGTAAAGCCCTTCATTAACCAGCCAGTGGGGAGTCGGGTGCTACCAGATCCTTAGCGGAAGGCGGGCCAGACAGAGCCTTATAAGGAGGGGAGGGGGAGTCAAGTCTGATCACCTGACCTGAATGGTAATCACTGGGCATCTTTTATTGCTGCTGTCATTGATGTGCATTTTTGAGATTTGTTTGGGGTTTTTTTTTGCGGCGACAGGGCAGCTCACAGGTGGAGGAATGTGGTGCCGTTTTATTTTTAACTCCGGCAAATGCAAAACATCCTGCTTTGCCACACAAAGACACAAAACGGGCACATGAGGGATTGGACATGCAGTTTTTTGAACACTGTTCTTACTAGGGGTGTGCATTGGCAAGAATCTGGCTATACGATACGTATCACGATACTAGGCTCACGATACGATATATCACGATACTGTTAACAAGGTGATATTTTTTCGTTTTTCTTGTAGTTAAAGATTATTAATACATTCATTCATTCATTTTTAGACAAACAACCATTCACACTCACATTCATACCTATGGACAATTTGGAGTCGCTAATTAACCTAGCATGTTTTTGGAATGTGGGAGGAAACCTGAGTACCCGGAGAAAACCCACGCATGCACAGGGAGAACATGCAAACTCCACACAGAGATGGCCGAGGATAGAATTGAACCATGATCTCCTAGCTGTGAGGTCTGCGCGCTAACCACTCGACCGCCGTGCTGCCCTTTTTTTTATTATTATTATTATTCATTCATTCATTCATTTTCTACCGCTTATCCTCACGAGGTTTGTGGGGGTGCTGGAGCCTATCCCAGCTGTCTTGGGTCAAGAGAGGCAGGGTACACCCTGGACTGGTGGCCAGCCAATCACAGGGCACATATAGACAAACAACCATTCACACTCACATTCATACCTATGGACAATTTGGAGTGGCTAATTAACCTAGCATGTTTTTGGAATGTGGGAGGAAACCTGAGTACCCGGAGAAAACCCACGCATGCACAGGGAGAACATGCAAACTCCACACAGAGATGGCCGAGGATAGAATTGAACCATGATCTCCTAGCTGTGAGGTCTGCGCGCTAACCACTCGACCGCCGTGCTGCCCTTTTTTTTATTATTATTATTATTCATTCATTCATTCATTTTCTACCGCTTATCCTCACGAGGTTTGTGGGGGTGCTGGAGCCTATCCCAGCTGTCTTGGGTCAAGAGAGGCAGGGTACACCCTGGACTGGTGGCCAGCCAATCACAGGGCACATATAGACAAACAACCATTCACACTCACATTCATACCTATGGACAATTTGGAGTGGCTAATTAACCTAGCATGTTTTTGGAATGTGGGAGGAAACCGGAGTACCCGGAGAAAACCCACGCATGCACGGGGAGCACGCATGCACAGAGATGACCGAGGGTGGAATTGAACTCGGGTCTCCTAGCTGTGAGGCCTGCGCGCTAACCACTCGTCCATTGTGCAGCCTATTAATATCATTAATTTAATAATATTCTGTTGAATATATATCATAATAATAATAATAGTTTGGTCTGGAAGAATGACAAGAGAACTGGGTGTTCATATTAACCAACCGCAGGAGGTCTGAGTTCCATGGCAGTTAGACATTATGATGACTTCTTTACCACACAACTATTCTGTAACCAAATGAGAATTTGAAGATTGGACTTCGACTCCAGCGTCATTTCATTCATTCACTCATTCATGTTGCAACTGACCGGCCACATTTGAATTGGTGTGAAAATGACAAAGGACAAACATGACGTCACAGCTGATGGTTCGTGTTTAACAAGACAGTGAGGACTCGCTGTGTTCAACTTCTGTACAAAAACAGGAAACCCTGTCCAAGGCGACAATAGTAGCATCGTGTATAGATAGCGAGGAAGGGGAATACAATGGGAGGAAGTAATCAGTGATTGTAAAGGGTGGACACTGTGATTACAACTGGATTTAGACAGAGGAAGAAAGCTACTACATGTCATCGTATGGGGCTGCATGAGTGCTGCCAACACTGGAGGTGTCAGTCACGACTAAACTAGCACCTTTTTGGATTGTTATGGAGTCACTGATAACCGTTTTGCTTAAAGTCAAGCACGGTGATGGTCATGTCACCATATGGGGCTGCATGAGTGCTACCAACACTCGAGGTGTCACTAACGACAAAACTAGCACCTTTTTCAATTGTTATGGATTCACTCATAACTGTGTTTTGCTTAAAGTCAAGCACGGTGGTGGTCATGTCACCGTATGGGGCTGCATGAGTGCTGCCAACACCGGAGGTGTCACCAACAACAAAACTAGCACCTTTTTCAATTGTTATGGATTCACTCATAACTGTGTTTTGCTTAAATTCAAGCACGGTGGTGGTCATGTCACCGTATGGGGCTGCATGAGTGCTGCCAACACCGGAGGTGTCACCAACGACAAAACTAGCACCTTTTTCAGTTGTTATGGAGTCACTGATAACTGGGTTTTGCTTAAATTCAAGCACAGTGGTGGTCATGTCACCGTATGGGGCTGCATGAGTGCTGCCAACACTGAAGGTGTCACTAACGACAAAACTAGCACCTTTTTCGATTGTTATGGAGTCACTGATAACTGTGTTTGGCTTAAAATCAAGCACGGTGGTGGTCATGTCACCGTATGGGGCTGCATGAGTGCTGCCAACACTGGAGGTGTCACCAACGACAAAACTAGCACCTTTTTCAGTTGTTATGGAGTCACTGATAACTGGGTTTTGCTTACAGTCAAGCATGGTGGTGGTCATGTCGCCATAAAGGGCTGCATGAGTGCTGCCAACACTGAAGGTGTCACTAACGACAAAACTAGCACTTTTTTGGATTGTTATGGAGTAACTGATAACTGTGTTTTGCTTAAAGTCAAGTACGGTGGTGGTCATGTCACCGTATGGGGCTGCATGAGTGCTGCCAACACTGGAGGTGTCACCAACGACAAAACTAGCACCTTTTTCGATTGTTATGGAGTCACTGATAACTGTGTTTGGCTTAAAATCAAGCACGGTGGTGGTCATGTCACCGTATGGGGCTGCATGAGTGCTGCCAACACTGGAGGTGTCACCAACAACAAAACTAGCACCTTTTTCAGTTGTTATGGAGTCACTGATAACTGGGTTTTGCTTACAGTCAAGCACGGTGGTGGTCATGTCGCCGTATGGGGCTGCATGAGTGCTGCTAACACTTGAGGTGTCACTAACGACAAAACTAGCACCTTTTTCGATTGTTATGGAGTCACTGATAACTGTGTCTTGCTTACGGTCAAGCGCGGTGGTGATCATGTCACCGTATGGGGCTGCATGAGTGCTGCCAACAACGGAGGTGTCACTAACGACAAAATTAGCACCAAAATTAGATGGTCATGTGACATGAGTTGTAAGTTGTAAATGATAATAATCCTGCTGACTCTTTTATATCACAACCCTGTTAGCTGGACGAGTTAACGGGGGCGGTAATGGATTTGTTTTCCTGGTCACATCACATGCTAGCACGGCCGCTTGTTGCTAGGCAGTCGAGTCGGGGCGCAGTCAGTACAGCCCTGTAGGCTAATGGACTGACGGTTGGACTGTCGGAGGGTGTCTTCGTGTGTCCTGTCGAAGCCGTGACCCCGGACTGACCCTGCTCTTCTTGAGGAATGTGACCCCAGGCTAGGTCGTCTTGTTGGGAACTGGTCAGACTGCTAGCGCTACATCCCATTGTTGTTTTTATCTCGTTTTACAAGGTCACCGTGGTGTGTTGTTGTTGGTCTATGCTTTCTATGAAGGAATAAATATACAAACACACACAAACCATATTTTTTAGCATGTTAACATCAAGCATGCTAGCGCCTGCAAGCGTTATGTAAGATAATACCTGAAAAAATAGCTACAGTGCTAACGCGCGAATGTTAACATACTTGCATGCTAATAGTTAGCATATTAACCTTGAACATTCAAAATAGTAAAAATGCTAACATAAGAAAAAATGCTAATGTTAAAGATCAATAACGTAGCTATCCAGCTATCTCTTTGGGACATGCTAATAGATTTCACTGCATGGCGTCAGCCATGGTAGAGTGAACAGAAGTTCTCCTCCCATTCGGTGTGGAACTGGTACATATTTGGCTTCTTTTTCCACTTTTTAAACCCTTTTTATAGTTTACAATACAGTAAATAAATTGGCGACAAACTAGATCGCTTGCTAGCTTGCTAATGTTGGAAGCCATTTCTGTCTATTTGCAAATAAAAGAATAATAGCAAGGTAAAGGTGACTATAGGGGGGTTATTTCATGTTCACAGGGCTCTAATAATGGTAATGATTGTCTTTAGAAAATCATAAACAGGTTTTCTTTGCCCTAACTATGAATATATTATGCCTGTAAGTTATGTGCAACTGTTTGTTTTGTCTGTGTGTCTTTGACCAGGTATCTGCGTCAAATGCGGCAAAGGCGTATACGGAGCCAGCCAAGCCTGCCAGGCCATGGGGAACCTGTATCACACCAACTGCTTCACCTGCTGCTCCTGCGGTGAGTCAGATTATGAAAAAATAATAATAGAGTCAAAACAAACTGGCCTGCTTACCACCAGTGTGGCTCAAACGCATCCGTATCTGCAGTTGCCATAGTGACGGATGGATCATCCTGATACACACCCTAAGGCATATTTAAAATACACAGTATTGGAGCATCTAATCAGTCTGGATGGAGCTATCTAAGAATTATGAACTGAATAATCTCAGAATAATAAACTCTTAAAAGAGAGTAATGTTAGCTGTGTTTTTGCTGATAAAAAAAAAAATCTGAAAAATGGTGGTCATGTGGCCGTATGGGGCTGCATGAGTGCTGCCAACACTCGAGGTGTCACCAACAACAAAACTAGCACCTTTTTCGATTGTTATGGAGTCACTGATAACTGTGTCTTGCTTAAAGTCAAGCACGGTGGTGTCATGTCACCGTATGGGGCTGCATGAGTGCTGCCAACAAACACCGGAGGTGTCACCAACGACAAAACTAGCACCTTTTTCGATTGTTATGGAGTCACTGATAACTGTGTTTTGCTTAAAGTCAAGCACGGTGGTGGTCATGTTGCTGTATGGGGCTGCATGAGTGCTGCCAACACCAGATGTGTCACTAATGACAAAACTAGCACCTTTTTAGATTGTTATAGAGTCACTGATAACTGTGTCTTGCTTAAAGTCAAGCGCGGTGGTTGTCATGTCGCCTTATGGGGCTGCATGAGTGCTGCCAACAAACACCGGAGGTGTCACCAACGACAAAACTAGCACTTTTTTCGATTGTTATGGAGTCACTGATAACTGTGTTTTGCTTAAAGTCAAGCACGGTGGTGGTCATGTTGCTGTATGGGGCTGCATGAGTGCTGCCAACACCAGATGTGTCACTAATGACAAAACTAGCACCTTTTTAGATTGTTATAGAGTCACTGATAACTGTGTTTTGCTTAAAGTCAAGCACGGTGGTGGTCATGTCGCCGTATGGGGCTGCATGAGTGCTGCCAACACTGGAGGTGTCACTAATGACAAAACTAGGACCTTTTTAGATTGTTATGGAGTCACTGATAACTGTGTTTTGCTTAAAGTCAAGCATGGTGGTGGTTATGTCATCGTATGGGGCTGCATGAGTGCTGCCAACACTGGAGGTGTCATCAACAACAAAACTAGCACCTTTTTAGATTGATATGGAGTCACTGATAACTGTGTCTTGCTTACGGTCAAGCGCGGTGGTTGTCATATCACCATATGGGGCTGCATGAGTGCTGCCAACAAACACCGGAGGTGTCACCAACGACAAAACTAGCACCTTTTTCGATTGTTATGGAGTCACTGATAACTGTGTCTTGCAAACTTCACACAGAGATGGTTGAACCCTGGTCTCCTCGCTGTGAGGTCTGCATGCTAACCACTCGACCACCGTGCAGCCCAGGCAAAATAATACGACTCAATAATGAATTGAGTTCAAGTACAGTGTGTGTCCAGAGTCTAGAAAGTGTGTGTGTGTGTGTTTGGGTGGTTCCTGTCACCCGACTCCGCCACCCACCTCTCCCATTTCCAGGGGAAACAAGAGGAAGATGTCGGGAAAGAGCTTTTTCATCCAGGTTGCTCCCATTCATACGTGCACTCCACACGGATACCGATCCGCCCCGCGGCCCTCCCGGCTCTGGAAGACCTGCCTATAAATTCACACGGAAACCGAACACGCATACTTTCCTGTTTTATTGTGTCCGAAGAAGAAAGAGGGGCCGGTTTCCAGTTGCGGGGTTTGTGGGATTTGAACCAAGTAGAGTCCAGGTACCTGATCCTTTTAGTGTGTTCTTGTGTTTACATTAGGGTTGTAACCGTACACTGTAATTACCGTTTGGTATGCGCCTCGGTTTAAGGTCAAGGTTCGGTTAATTTTCAGTACAGTAGGAGAGGAATATGCTACAAAACTTATGTAACTTATGTCCATACGCGTATCTACCGTACCGTACTTTTACCGTAACCCCCTACTTCAGGACTATATGTATATATATATATATATATATATATATATATGTGTGTGTGTGTGTGGGGGTATATGTGTATATATATATATATGTGTGTGTGTATATATGTGTATGTATATATATTTGTAAATGTATATATATATATATATATAAAATTAATTAATTATACTAATAATAATGAATAATTAATTATAATTAATTTGTATAATTTATTTAATTATATATATATATATATAATTATTAATTATAAACGCCGCTCGGGCCACACTTTGGACACCCCTGACGTAGGGGGTTACGGTAAAAGTACGGTTCTATACTTTTTAAAAATTATATATATATATATAATTATGTATAGAATTTCATAAGAACATGTAAAAAAAGCAAAAATTAAAAAAAATTGCAGTAATTTTACAAGAATAAAGTCAAAATATTAAGAGAAAAAAGTGAGAAAATAAGTCATTATTTTATGTAATAATGTAATATTAATAATGTAATATTATGTAATAATTAGGTAATATTAGCAAAAAATAAATAAAAAGAAAGAAATAAAAAAGAAACAAACACATTTTTTGTAATTAATTGGGGGAAAATAAAGTGGGAGTAAAGTGAAAATATTATTGGAATTATATTATGAAAAGAATATTTCCAAAGATTATTTAAGAAGAAAGCTGGAATATTTGTCAAATTAGTAAAACCTGCATTACCCGCATCATAAAGCTGAGTTTATATGCAACCTTTTTACTACCTGGCCTCCGAGTCGCATTTCCTCTGTTTATATTCCCGGGCTATTTTGCTTGGTGGTGGGATGGCATCATAAAACAGCTTTAAGGAACTTTTATTGCCGTTTGACACAAACCAAACATCTGCTAAGAGAATTATTGGTGCGTTTAGTTGGGAAAATCATGTCGGCCATTAGCGAACAAGTCACTTTGGGTGCTGCTTGTTTGCCCGTCCCGTCACTCGAGGTGGTTTATGGTTCATGTAAACTACAGTGATGGATCGTTTGACCCCGTCCGCTCAATGGGAATGTTTTTCTTTTTAGGGTTCCGAGCTGTGACGTTTCAAGAGTTCCTGCTCTTGTCATAATACAAGGCGGTGATTTATAAGATGCTGCGTTCGTATGTTCTGTACAGTATTTGTTTTGGCGTTGTTGTTGTTGATGATGTTGGGCCCCAAAGTAGGGTCTTCCCTTTTGGGGCGAGCGAGCGATGAGACGCTGCACGCCGGTAGCTTTGGTCTTTGTTTAACCGTGCATAATTGAGCCGTCCTCTTTGGCTTTTACTCCCATGGTTGCACCCTTTTTCATGAAACGGCCGAGAATGCAAACGACCCTCCTCCACTTGAGCCAACCTTCCACGGAGGAACCTCGATCAGGCGGTCGGGTCCCCTGGGAGCACCCAGGACACCTGAGCACAACTGGAAATGTGGCTCCGACAGATTACGCAAGCTCCCGAGCAAAGATCATGGAAGTAAATGCAACCTTTATAAGCGCAGAATTGATATAGGTGCTACGATGGTCATTGCCTAACTTGAAGGTTCGATTCTCCCAGCCATTTTTCAAAAGACTGATCTTTCAAGGCACACAGATTATTATGTTCTATGGCTATATGAACACGGAACCTACCAAAAGAAAGATTAGACTCACGTCTTTCATCAGAAAAAAAACTTTGTTTCGATCTTTCTCTGCTCTTTGGTAATCAGCAGTAGAACATAGGTAAGTTTCAGGGAAATATCAGCTCCCGACTACAGTAGAAAAGGGAGAAAAACAGGTTTTTGTGAAAAGATACATTTCTTTGAGGTTGTTCCCGATGCTATGTCCTCCATGGGTAAATGTGATCACGGAAAAAAAAAAGAAAATGGTGTTGGCAGCACTCATGCAGCCCCATATGGTGACATGACCATCACCGTGCTTGACTGTAAGAAAGACACAGTTATCAGTGACTCCATAACAATCGAAAAAGGTGCTAGTTTTGTCATTAGTGACACCTCCGGTGTTGGCAGCACTCATGCAGCCCCATACGGCGACATGACCACCACCGTGCTTGACTGTAAGCAAGACACAGTTATCAGTGACTCCATAACAGTCCAAAAAGGTGCTAGTTTTGTCGTTAGTGGCACCTACGGTGCTGGCAGCACTCATGCAGCCCCCCCCCCAAAAATGAAAAGGAGCGCCCCCATCGACAGTACAATTGGAACTGCCATCCAATCATACGTGGACAGTGATTCCGTGAGTCTGAATCAAACCGTGGGCCTTTTTGCTGTGTGGCAGTCGTGCTTATCCGCCCCTCCAATGAAGCTGCCTTGAATGAGCGTTTGTTCAAGGTTTGTTTTGGCCTGCCATCTTTTGGTCTGAAGGACACTTCATGCGCTCTGAAGCTTCATGTTTTCCTTGCAATGTTTTTTTTTTCCCCTCGTGTGAAGCAAATTGTCAGTCATTAATATGATGACTCATTCCTAATGTAAAAATAACCATCTAAAAGTAGAAGACAGTTATACCTTCCAGGCAGTGGGAATCTTGGAATGACAGGAAACATTGTACTTTGTTCCTGTTACGTCTTTAGGAACAACTAAAGGAAATATTGTGTTTAGAAATTGTGACCTGGTGTCTTTACAAGTGTGATCCCAGTGGGGGCTGGGGGGGGGGGGGTGCACGTTGAAGGGAAAAGTGGAGTTTATATCCTGTTTAAAAAAAAAGAAGGTTGGGAAGCACTGTTTTCCTGGAATGTTGACTATGAAACCATTTTGGGTCTTGAACGTCATTCCAGTGAAAGCGTTGCATGTCGCCACTTGTTCAAACCCAGTGTCCAGACCGACCGACTCGCTCGCATCTTTTCCCCATTTGCCTTGATTATCCTTTGATTGGAACTTGGGATAAGACGGCGTTGGAATGTGGTTTGTTTGCCATTTCCTCCTGTGTCCCTCAAGGGTTGGACGGCAGCTAGTGGTCCCAACTGGTGAGGAGTAGCTGGAGTACAGTCTTCTTATGCTCACGTTTCCCCTCAGTGAACCGCAGCACTCATGCACACCTCTGGTTTTGGCAGCACTCATGCAGCCCCATACGGCAACATGACCACCACCGTGCTTGACTTTAAGCAAGACACAGTTATCAGTGACTCCATAACAATTCAAAAAGGTGCTAGTTTTGTCGTTAGTGACACCTCCGGTGTTGGCAGCACTCATGCAGCCCCATACGGTGACATGACCACCACCATGCTTGATTGTAAACAAGACACAGTTATCAGTGACTCCATAACAATCCAAAAAGGTGCCAGTTTTGTCGTTATTTACACTTTCGGTGTTGGCAGCACTCATGCAGCCCCATACGGCGACATGACCACCACCGTGCTTAACTGTAAGCAAGACACAATTATCAGTGACTCTATAACAATCGAAAAAGGTGCTAGTTTTGTTGTCAGTGACTCCTCAGGTGTTGGCAGCACTCATGCAGCCCCATACGGCGACATGACCACCACCGTGCTTGATTTTAACCAAACCACAGTTATCAGTGACTCCATAACAATCGAAAAAGGTGCCAGTTTTGTCGTTAGTGACACTTTCGGTGTTGGCAGCACTCATGCAGCCCCATACGGTGACATGACCACCACCGTGCTTGACTGTAAGCAAGACACAGTTATCAGTGAATCCATAACAGTCCAAAAAGGTGCTAGTTTTGTCGTCAGTGACTCCTCAGGTGTTGGCAGCACTCATGCAGCCCCATACGGCGACATGACCACCACCGTGCTTGATTTTAACCAAACCACAGTTATCAGTGAGTCCATAACAATTGAAAAAGGTGCTAGTTTTGTCGTTAGTGACACCTCCAGTGTTGGCAGCACTCATGCAGCCCCATACGGCGACATGACCAACACCGTGCTTGACTTTAAGCAAGACACAGTTATCAGTGACTCCATAATAATTCAAAAAAGGTGCTAGTTTTGTTGTTAGTGACACTTTCGGTGTTGGCAGCACTCATGCAGCCCTGGACCGTCACAATACTTCCATGCTCCACAACTGACAATAATAATAATAATACCAAAAATAAAAACAACCCAAATTTTGTGCTATTTTTTTCTCATTCCAAAAGAGGGCACATCCTCAACAAAAGGCCCGGAGGAGACTGAGGCGGGGAACTCTGGGCTCCCCCTTCCTGTCCTGGGCGAGGGCAAGTGTTGGAGAGGTACCGGCGGGGGTGTTGAATGGGACCAGCTAGTGACCTCAGGCAGAAGGAATGTCCCCGTTTGCTCAGTCGGCCCGCTCCCCTAGCAGCGCACCGCGCAGTCGTCAACGCCGGGGCCTTTGTGTTTCACCTCCCAGACCCCCAAACCTCCAAGCAGGGGCCACAGACGAGCCTGCTCTGACACCTCGCAACCCCCGCGCACTCCCCTCTATAATCTCACTGTTCTCGCCAAGGTTGGCCCTCTCCGAAGTGAGGCTTTGTTGAGGAACGCCGTCTCTTAACAAGTGTGGCTTCTTCGCACGGCCTCTTTGCCGGGCGCGAGCGAAAATGCTAATTGCTCCCCAGTCCCCGAGTCTTAAAAGTCCCACCTATTGTGTGCGCGGCATTCCTCGGCCGCTCGGGCCATTTAGGCGGTGCCTTAATGTATGACCATCTCCCAGCACTTGTGACACGGCGTTTGTGTGTGAAATATAGCGATTGCATAAATTTCACTGTTAAATGAGAGGACGATACGACAGGGGGGCAGGGGGGGTGCCGTGTCTTTCGTTTCTTCCCATGCGGGGACACCCATAAAACTGTGGCCCGGGACAACAATTAAATCTGACTACTAATCCAGCAGATTTATGAGAGCCGTGTGCGGCGTCCACCAGGCTTGGGTGAAGTCATCACCCGGGTGGGAAAGGGGTGGAGTTCCGCATAAGCCAGATTGTTGCGGAATTATCTTTTTTGATCAAATTCATGCTGCTAGATTTTGGTGAATGAAGCCTTTGTGTTTTGCTATGAGTTGTTTCTAAATTTCAGTCGTGTTTTTCACCTTATTTATCAAATTTCTTCATCTCCATTACAACCTCATATTACTAATATACAACATAAGGTGGCCAGAAATATTTCAATATCAAACAAAGTAAATTTTGTTCTCAATCAGAAGTCACTCCACACTCTTTATTGCTCTCTGGTTCTACCATATCTTACTTGTTGTGTGGAAATATGGGCTAATAACTATAAAAGCAATCTTCACTCGCTAAATGTGCTGCAAAAAAGGCCAGTAAGGATAATTCATAATGCCGCCAACAGAGAACATACTAAGTCCTTATTTCTAAAATGACAAATACTTCAACTTGCTGATGTAGTTCATCTTCAAACAGCTAAAATAATGCATAAGGCTTAAGTCGCTGTCGACATAAAATTAGAGAATCGGTCATTTCTGTGAAAAATGGGTCAATTTTTGCCGACATGTGTTGAAGTATTGTTAATCTCGTTATTGCTACGCAGTGGGAAGCAACAATATCAATTATACCCGCTGTCATCTAAACAGCATTAAAGCATCCACACCGTGACTTCCTGTTCAGTGCAAAGTAAGCTTCACTTGGATCACTTGGAAATTTTGGTTTTTTTTTCCTTGGCAGTCCTGCTATGAAGTCCAGCATCCTGAAATGGGCGCTTCACTGTTGATATTGACACTGGTGTTTTTGACGGGTACTACTTAGTACAGGTCCCACGTGACGACCTGTGAGGCGTCGTTTTTCTGTCCTTGTTAGACCCAGTTTGTGCTACTCTTTGAAGGGAGTAGTTAACAGCATGGTAAGAGTTTTTAGTTTTAGTTTAGATTTTTATATGGTTTTTCTAATAATCTATTAGCCTTATAAAATGATGAAGTTGGATGAGCAGCCATACCAGGAGATTGATGCAGAGGACTGACAGTTGTTGATAGTAGGCCTATTTTATTTTATTTTATTTTATTTTATTTTATTTTATTTTATTTTATTTTATTTTATTTTATTTTATTTTATTTTATTTTATTTTATTTTATTTTACATAGGACCTTATTTTCTTAAACCCTGCATGCCCCCGTGTTTTCTGTTTGTCTGTCGCGTCTTTGAGTATTTTGAAAAGTGCTATACAAATAAAATGTATTATTATTATTATTATTATTATTATTATTATTATTATTATTATTATTATTATTATTATTATTAAATTTGCAAATGATCCCAAACTTTTAAGCGGTAGTGTATGTTGTTTCATGTCTAAAATTACTAAAAAAAAAACGAGTTTCTTTGTCAAACAAATGTTGAAGAAAGTGCTACTATGTGTCATGGAAGGACTTCCTGTTTCTTGTTTATTCTGATGATGATGATTATTATTATTATCATCGGCGTGTTTTTGAACTGCTCACAATGCACGGAAAGGAGAAGGAAGAGGAGAGGGTGTGTTGGGGGGGGGGTTAGGGATGTTGTCAGGGTGCGGAGCTGTCTGCTGTATCGATCGTGGATGTCCCGTGAGTGGATTCCTGTTGAGATCAGTGCTCGGAGTAATTAAATTGAGGCACAATGTCGACTGATTTCGGCCGACCATCTGCTCTGCGGCGCCGATTTGCTGCCGCCGCTGCCACTTTTAGTCGGACAGATTAAATCCGATATGCGAGCGTTGCCACGGCAGCATCAATGAAAATAAGCAGGGATACAAGATGATGTCCCCCTCCTTTCAAATATAACTGAGATTAATTCAGATCTATCAGTTTGGAAGAAGTTATAAAACGTTGGGACTCCAGCACACTACAGTGAGAGCCATTATCCACAAATGTCACAAACATGGAACTGTGAACAATCTGTTTAATTTCCCCCAAACATCTACAACATCTATCCCCCAAATCAATTTTTAACTTTTTTGTTTTGTTTTGTTTTTAGGGAGACGACTGAGAGGGAAAGCCTTCTACAACGTCAACGGCAAAGTCTACTGCGAGGAGGACTTTCTGGTGTGTAACTGCGTAATGGTTTGCTATATGGCCACTGATGTTTTACACACTAGTTGACACCATATGACAATTTTTTCCATTCGCCGACGGGGGCAGCTATGATCGAGCCCTATGAATTCTGCCTAGCAACAAGTGTCGTCAAAGCAAACAAGCTAAAAGTCGGTGGATTGTCAGAAAACATTCTTTACCCCAATAAGAGGAAACTACAATTAGAGTTAGAGACCACCCCCATGATTCATGATTCAGGATCGTTTTAAGATGTGTAGTGAAGCCTTCTACTTCACAAAGCTGCTGCGTGTCCAGTTTCATTTGCTGCTTCTTAAGATCTAAAGCAGGATGATCTCGAGGTTTGGAGATCAGACAACAAGGAGGGAGGGGGCGAGTGGATCCGCCACCCCCAGCAGGGGAGGAGGTGACGGCAGATGGTCCATCCGGACCTGAGATGTGATATGAGGGTTAATGTTGTATTGTATTGGGGTCTTTTATTTTCCTATAACGCCCACAAGCCAAACTATGAAAAAAAGTGCCATTCAAGATACGCTAAATACATTTACCTCGTTTAATCACGGTTAATTGGTTCCAGACCCAAACGGGTGAGGGATTTTTAATTTTCCTTATACATAAATCACATTTTTTTGTAGTTAAAGCATAGAAAACATGTTGACGACATATGAAACAAACTGTGGGCAAGAACTTGGCCTTGAACAAGTATGGTTATTAACATTAGAGCCCTCTAGAGATAAAATAACACCCCTATAGTGTGGGTCATTCTGCAAAAAATATTAAAATTTTGCTTAAATATGCATTTTCTGGGCCGCACGGTGTACGAGTGGTTAGCAGTCAGGAGATCGGGAACACCTGGGTTCGATTCTCCACTCGGGCATCTCTGTGTTGAGTTTGCATGTTCTCCCCATGTGTTTTTTTCTTAGGTTCTTTCATCTGTACTTATATATTTTTTATATCCAATCAAGGCTAATACTTTCAAACAATAGCATTTTTAGCATCTGATTTCCTCCACAGTACTCTGGGTTCCAGCAGACGGCCGAGAAGTGCTTCGTGTGCGGTCACCTCATCATGGAAATGGTAAGAAACACAGAAGCTAAGAAGCTAGCTCGGTTGGAACCAAACAGAACACTGTTTGACTTCAGAATGAGGAAATAATGTAAATAGACACAAACTGTTTTTAGGGTCAAACTGTCGCGTGTATTAACTACACGCAGAATTTTTACGTACTATTTTTATACTCGTTCAAGTGTAAAAAAAAGTTAACCACTTAGAACACTTAATTTTGGACACGTGACAAAGTGAGGAACGTGAGCCTCTTCACACAAAGCGAGATAACACAATCACTTGGAAATGAATGTTTTGTTGTTTTGAGTCTGGCTGAGGTGCTCAGCCACCCTAGCCAAGATTGGTTGAAACCAGACCTGACCAATACACCAACAAAGAGTTAGCAGGATGTTTCCTGATCATTGGGACCGCCTCCACATCAGACGTACGAATTTCACTTAGGGATCGCTTGCATCTTGCTAAACCTTGGTTGGTGGGCTGACCGTTCTCTCCAGGAAGAGAACAGCTTGTGACAGCTTTGACTTTGAGAGAAGTTCTCACCTGCCTCGGTTTGTGTTTGTGGCTGTGAAGATCCTCCAGGCGCTGGGCAAGTCCTACCATCCAGGCTGTTTCCGCTGCGTGGTTTGTAAGGAGGGTCTCGACGGCGTGCCGTTCACCGTGGACGTGGAGAACAACATCTACTGCGTCAAAGACTACCACACGTAAGAACGTCCTCCTTTGTATCGAGTGAGACAGACCCACGTTGAAACAGGATTTTAGGGACTCTCCATCGGCTCTCCATTACTAAAGTAGTAGTTGCTGCTCAGGGTGGCCCAACCAGTCATTAGCTTTAGCTTAGCTTTAGGGGGCAATGTTTTTTTCCTTGCTTAATAATACAAAGTTTCATTGAAAAACGACATTTTGTGTGACAAAAAATAAGATATCCAGAAGGGGTCACACACCATGCCATAATAATAATAATAATAATAATAATAATAATAATAATAATAATAATAATAATAATAATAATAATAATAATAATAATTAATAATAATAATAATTTTATTTGTATCATTATATAATAATAAGAAGAATAATAACAATTAATAATGATAATAATAATAATAATTGTATTAGCATGATGATATAATAATAATAATGTATAATAATGTTATTTTTATCATTATATAATAATAATAATAATAATAATAATAATAATAATAATAATAATAATTTTATTAGCATCATTATATTATAATAATAATAACTATTATTACTATTATATAATGATACTAATAAAATTATTATAGATTATTATTATTATTTAATAATAATAATAATAATAATAATAATAATAATAATAATGTATAATATTTTATTAGTATCATTATATAATAGTAATAATAGTTATTATTATTATTATATAATGATGCTAATAAAATTATTATTATTATTAGTTATTATTATTATTATTATTAAATAATAATAATAATCTATAATAATTTTATTAGTATCATTATATAATAGTAATAATAGTTATTATTATTATTATTATATAATAATAATAATAATAATAATGTATAATATTTTATTAGTATCATTATATAATAGTAATAATAGTTATTATTATTATTATATAATGATGCTAATAAAATTATTATTATTATTAGTTATTATTATTATTATATAATGATGCTAATATTATTATTATTATTATTATTATTATTATTATTATTATTATTATTATTATTATTATTATTATTATTATTATTATTATTATTATTATTATTATTATTATCAATCCATCTATCCATTTTCCTCCGGGAAAGGGATGGTCCAATTCCACGTTCGGGTCGCAGAATTTTTATTTTTATTTTTATTTTTATTTTTATTTTTATTTTTATTTTTATTTTTATTTTTATTTTTATTTTTATTTTTATTTTTATTTTTATTTTTATTTTTATTTTTATTTTTATTTTTATTTTTATTTATAAGCTGCACAGCAGTCGAGTGGTTAGCGCGCAGACCTCAAAGCTTGGAGACCCAAGTTCAATTCCACCCTCGGGCCATCTCTGTGTGGAGTTTGCATGTTCTCCCCGTGCATGCGTGGGTTTTCTCCGGGTACTCCGGTTTCCTCCCACATTCCAAAAACATGCTAGGTTAATTAGCCACTACAAATTGTCCATAGGTATGAATGTGAGTGTGAATGGTTGTTTGTCTGTATGTGCCCTGCATTCAAGCATTAGAAAATGAATGAATAAATGATTATTTATTGTTACCTTTTCCCTGTGTAGGGTTTTTGCTCCCAAGTGTTCCTCCTGCAATCAGCCTATCCTTCCAGCTCAGGTAAACACCGTACCTCATCGGAGGTTACTCTTTAATGGTCAGTTTTGTCTGACCAATGGTGTGTCTCATCAGGGCTCTGAGGAGACCATTCGAGTGGTCTCGATGGACAAGGACTACCACGTGGAGTGTTACCATTGTGAGGTGAGCCCACACACGAGCCCCAAATGGGTAATCAATACCTGGCTACGGTGAACGCATGCATCATCACTTATGTCCGCTTTGTTGTCAAACAAATGACGTGCTAAGACAAACGACAACTGGAAACCTAGCAAAGGGTCATCGACCGAAACGCGGCGTTCTCCGTAATCGAGACTTCCCGTCTTTACGTCAGGACTGCGGCCTCCAGCTAAACGACGAGGAGGGCCACCGCTGTTACCCGCTGGACGCCCACCTGCTCTGCCACGGCTGCCACATCCACCGGCTGCAGTCCCAGGCTTCCTCGCAGCCGCCCCCCAGCTACCCCCTCCATGTCACTGAGCTGTGAGGGGAAAAGGGAAAACCGGAAACCCCTCCCCCACTACTGCTCCTCCCCCTCGAGGTGTCCGTTGACGCTAACCTGCGCGGTGGTGCCCCGGGGTCGGTGGACTCACACTGCTGCTCCCGTGTTAACCCAGACGGGCCCCCCCTTTCCCGGGTGACGTCATGCCTCCTGAACCTTTCATGGGGCCGCTCACTCTGTGCTCTTCATAACGACACATTTAAATGACCGCCCACCCCTGGGGGGCCGTCGCTGGCTGGACCGGACAGGCCCGGTGCGGCCGTGCTGTGCCTTCAGAGCGGGCTCTTCGTGCAGCCGCTGACACTGACATGAGCCGACGGCTATGTTAGTGCCCCCCACCCCCCTTTTAACAGAGCCCCAGCCCCCAACATTCCGTGTAGAAGACCTGCAGAGATTCACAAGGTGTGTCTTAACGAATACTATGACAGAAATGCTAGATTGTCTTTTATACATACATATATATATGAATATAAATCTATATATTGCAAATGTTTTCCACATAGGTAGTTGTTCCCGACCATTCTGGTCAGGTGACATTCCTCGGTCGGAGCAAACCGGCCTTCCGGATGTTCTTTTAGTACCAGACGTTCAATCACGGCGAGGCTGTTTTGTATTTTTGGAGGCCTTAAAACACGCGAAAGATGTCACGATAACACGTAAATTAACAGTACTACTCTTTAAACGGCCATTTTGACCCTTTATTGAAAAGACAGTAGACTTTGGTAGCCTGGAAAAACTCATCTAAAAACTCGCAGACCTCCGCCAAGCACCATAGTTGCCCCACATATTGTGATTTACACCATAAATATTAGTTCTACATTTATTTTATCTACATATTTAGATTCCTTGACTGTGAAAACTTAAACAATGCTAACATGCTAATGTTACGCTGAGCATAATAGCTAAGCGCCTACCCTTGAAAATGCTAAAAATGTTAGCATGCTAACACATAGCGCTAAGTGTCTTGAGTGTCATATTCATGAAAATTGCCTAGCATAATGCTAGCATACACCTAGCATAATGCTAATGTTAGCATGCTAGAAATGCTCATACGCCAATGTTAGCATGTTAACACCTAGCATGATAGTACTAAGTGTGCATTTCAGTGTCTGCCCATGAAAACAGCTTACTTACACTGAGCATAATAGCTCAGCGCCTACCCTTGAAAATGCTAAAAATGTTTGTATGCTAACAATGCTAACACATAGCGTTAAGTGTTTTGAGGGTCATATTCATGGAAGTTGCAAAAAAAGGTAGCCTGCTCATGCTAACATGAGCATGCTAACACCTAGCATAATGCTAATGTTGGCATGCCAGCAATGCTAATACGCCAATGTTAGCATGTTAACACCTGGCATGATAGTACTAAGTGTGCATTTCAGTGTCTATCCATGAAAACAGCTAAAATGCTACTGTTAATGTTAGCTTACTTACACTGAGCACAATAGCTCAGCGCCTACCCTTGAAAATGCTAAAAATGTTAGGATGCTAACACATAGCGTTAAGTGTCTTGAGTGTCAGTTATGAAAATTGCAAAAAAATGCTAGCCTTCTCATGCTAACATGAGCACGCTAACACCTAGCATAATATTAATGTTAGCATGCTAGCAATGCTAATACGCCAATGTTAGCATGTTAACACCTGGCATGATAGTACTGAGTGTGCATGTCAGTGTCTACCCATGAAAACAGCTAAAAATGCTACTATGTTAATGTTAACTTACTTACACTGAGCATAATGAAAATGCTAAAAATGTTAGTATGCTAACACATAGCGCTAAGGGTCTTGAGTGTCATATTCATGGAAATTTAAAAAAATGCTAGTCTGCTCATGCTAGCATGAGCATATTAACACCTAGCATAATGCTAATGTTAGCATGCTAACAATGCTAATACACCAATGTTAGCATGTTAACACCTAGCATGATAGTCCTGAGTGTGCATTTCAGTGTCTACCCATGAAAACAGCTAAAAATGCTACTATGTTAATATTAGCATGCTAGTGATGCTAACATTGCTGCGCTTGTGCTTTGTGCTGTGCTTGTCGGAGGTAAAAATTGGCTATATTAGCACCACTTCCCCCTGGTTTCTACCCATGAAAAGAGCTAAAAATGCTACTATGTTAATATTAGCATGCTAGCGATGCTAACATTGCTGCGCTTGTGCTTTATGCTGCGCTTGGCGGAGGTAAAAATTGGCTAAATTCAAACTAGGGCCAGGCACAATAATGTTAGCGGTTAGCCTCATGTGATCCATCTGGTACTAAAAGACGTTTAGTCACCTGACGACTCAATTTTGTGGCTCTAACGATTTTTTTTTTTACCTCGGAGCAGCTGGTCCCGCCTGAGCTTTTTTTTTTTTAATTGCGTCGTCGCCACTGCGGGTGGAAACATGAGACATGAGAATGTCAACCTTTCATTTTTGTCCTTTTGATTGGCACTTTCCCCCCCCCCCCAATCTCCAAACTTACACGCGACACCAACGAGCCGTGGGCACGAGCGGCCGGACCACGACCCGCACCCCGCTACGTCTGCAGGGCAGCGCGGCGGGACCCTAACGTGGACCGCCATCACACGGCGCACCATGGCACAAACCTCCGCCAAGGCTTCCGGATGACTGCACACGGGACACCTTTATCATGTAATACAGTTAGAATATTCTTTTATCGAAAAATATCCTCATCAATTATGTACGAATAATACTAGCATACAAATTACTATTATATTTTGGATATTGTTTAGTAATAATAATAGTAATTAATAATATAAAAATGTTTAAATAGTTAATTAAAAATATATAAATAACAGCTACTATTTGTTTAGCCAATTATCTTTTTTGTCATCAAAATTGAGGAAATATATATTTTTCACTACTTATGAAATATATTTTAGTTAATTAAAATTCCTCCAAAAATCCTTCATTTTTAACCCCCAAATTTATGAATCACAAAATAAAAGTATTTCATTGAAAACAAATATAAATAGCAGCTAATGTTTAAATTACTTGTTTGGCCAATTGGAAAATATTCTAAAAATAATATATACAATTGGAAAAATAACTTTTTTCAATTAAAATTTGGAAAATATGCTTAATAATTTACTACATGACATTTGTCCCTAAAAGTATTGAAAATTGAAGTAGGAATTTTTTCAGCATTTATGAAATATATTTTTTAATTACAAAAAAAATTATATTATCAGAATATCCTCCAAATGTATGAATTATATCATAAACAATATTTAATTAGAAAATATATAAATATATATAAATAACAAATAATATTTGATTGGCCAAATATATATAAAATGTTGAAATGTTTTTCATAAAAAATGTGGCTTATATTTAAAACCTATAAACCTAAAAGTATTTTGTTTGTTTTGCTTTTATTATTTGGGAAATGTATTTTTAATTAAAAAAATACTCCAAATACCCAATAATATTAGTATATATATGTGTAAATTTTATCATTTCTATAAAATATAATCTAATATAAAAATGTGAAATTTTTTAAATATATTTTTTAATTTAAAAAAAATTTAATATCAAAATATCCTCCAAATGTATGAATTATATAATAAAATACATATTTAATTAAAAAAATGTATAAATAACAAATAATATTTGTTTGCCAAATATATATAAAATGTTGAAATGTTTTTCATTAAAAAAATGTTGGCTTATATATCGCAAAATAGTAAAAGTATTTTGTTTGTTTTGTTTTTATTATTTGTCAAATGTATTTTTAATTAAAAAAATACTCCAAATATCCAATAATATTAGTATATAAACATGTAATTTTTATTATTTCTATAAAATATAAAAATGTGAAATATTTAATACAAATATTTAATGGAAAAATGTTGTAGCGATTATTTTTTTTCAGCTAATTCAAATTTATTTTCCATTAAAATGTTTGGATAAAATCCTAACCACCATGAAAGGAGAAAGTGCAGCAAAGGCAGTTCCTTGGCGGAGGTAACCCCCCCCCCACACACACACACACACACTGAAACACAGATCCACACACGTGATGAGTACTACTGAATGCGTCCACACAGTAACTAGAGTACGTGATAGCGTGGAATGTAACACATGATTGTTTATAGTGGACATCTTTAACTCACTCACACGTGCTTTACTTGAACAAACCCCGCCCCCCCATTTCAAGAGACCACACCTTCCCTTAATTCCTTCCCTCCTTTTCTTAAATACTAGCACACTCCTAGCTTCCTTGTACATAAAGAGTCTAGTTTTGTATTTTTTCATGTCCGAAAGAAAGCGAAAAGAGGAAGCACACGTCACATGACGCCTGTTGTCACATATCTTTTTTTTTTTTTTTTTTTGTATCTCGGCTATTATTACCTAGAAGAAGAAAAAAAACTAGATCTATTTATCTAAACATGAAAAAGTCTAAAGTTATTTAATGTATGAAAAGAAAATGAGGATGATGTATCATTTAACTGTAGAGACGTAATCTGATATTCAATAAAGTGCTTTTCTAGCTAACTGCAATAAGTCAACCTGCCGTGTGTGTCGGCTCCGGGCAGGAAGTCACGTCGTCTTTTGTGGAGAGTAACTCAACTCACCTCGCTCTCACACACACACACACACACACATTGAGTCACAGGGTGGGACCCTGGCTCCCATAAAGGCTGCTTTGTGCCCCGAATGTCCAAGCCGGCAACCCACACCGCCGAGTTCCTGAAAAATGAGAGCGAACACAACACTTTGTACGTGTACACAAACACACAAACACTTTTTATATACGCCGCAACTTGTGGAGATCAAATTAGAAATAGGGAAAAGACGATGTTTGTTTCCTGATGTTTTAATGGTTATTATTATTATTATTATTCAATAGTTATTATTATTATTATTATTCATTATTATTCAATGGTTATTATTATTTATTATTCATTTTCTACCTCTTGGGTCAAAGGGGGAATGCTGGAGCCTATCCCAGTTGCCTTAGGGCGAGAGGCGGGGTACACCCTGGACTGGTGGCCAGCCAATCACAGGGCACATATAGACAAACAACCATTCACACTCACAATTTGGAGTGGCTAATTAACCTAGCATGTTTTTGGAATGTGGGAGGAAACCGGAATACCCGGAGAAAACCCACGCATGCACGGGGAGAACATGCAAACTCCACACAGAGATAGCCGATGGTGGAATTGAACTCGGGTCTCCTAGCTGTGAGGCCTGCGCGCTAACCACTTGTCCACTGTGCAGCCTATAAAAAAATAATAAAATCTAATAAAATAATAAAACAAAATTACAATAAAAAATACAAATAATAATAAAATAATAATTTAAAAAAAATAATCATCAGAAAAAAATAAGCAGCCTTTTTTGTTATTATTATTATTCATTCATTCATTTTCTACCACTTATCCTCGCAAGGTCTGTGTGCTTACATCTTGGCCATTATTATTATTATTATTATTATTATTATTATTATTATTATTGCTGTGAACCTTCCCATGTGAAAAGCCAACACGGCAAAATGGAACCTCTAGCTCTTACCGTGAGGGAAGTGGCTTGAATATTAAAACATGTAAGATGAGGGGTGGGCAAGCTGCGGTCTGCGTGCCGCATCTGGCCCGCTAAGTGACTCCTTCGGGCCCGTAGTTCCTTTTTGAAAATTTTTTACAAGTCAGACGCAATCACATGTAACACCCGTGTAGTCCTGCCGCAAGGCATGCTGGGCAGCTTGTGGCAAAACCACTACTACTACTACTACTGAAAACTACTTTTTACACTTGAAATTCAATTTAAGAATGCTAAAATGTCACTTCAAAACTTCTTTTCAACTTGTGTAACAGTTAAAAATGTTAAAATGTTGCTTTTAAGTGAGAGAAAACATGTTTTTTGGTTATTGTATCATCATGTAGGGGTATATTGATAAGATAATTGCAGATATGCAAAGCTCTCTGTGTGGCCTTTAATATGAGGTATGACTTGATGGGGTTTGTTGCCTTTTGATATTAGCCTAAACTAAATTAAACGACAAAAAAGTAAAAGTAATGACTTTCACAAAACTCAAAACTGTAAAATGTTACTTCCCAACATGGTGGCCATCCCTTTAACTGATGCTATCATGCCTGGCACGGAGGAAGGGGGGGACGTTCATGGTCATGGGGTCAGTAGGGATCCCCCCCTGGGAGCCTGCCCGCGTACTTGAGCTATCATGAAGGAGCTAACTTGAGGGAATCGTGGGAAAAAATGTTTTTCCAGGGCCTCCGTGTCATCGGGTGTCATTTCACGGAATGACTGCAATGATGACGATGATGATGATGATGATGCTTCCCTTGAGGAACCGTGAACTTGGGACTGTCCGATCCAGAACGAGGGGGGGGTGCGGTTGCCGTGGCAACCGGCGCCTGTGAAATAAAGAGTCGGAATGCGGCGCTATCAGGGAGCAAACATCTCCGGAACGTTACTCGGTGAGCATAAGCACGTTCCGCCGTGTCTTCACTTTCTTCTCGCTTTTGGTGCTCCGGATGCAGACATAAAGGAACAAGTTAAGATTCATGCAAAGTATTGTTGCCTGGCAACCGCACTGACAAAAAAAAAAAAAACAGCAGCAGGGTCTTGGAGTTCTGCTTTCTTCTTCTTCTTTTTGTGTAAACCTCTCACACTTTTTCCAGTCCAAATAATAAGAAAACACCCACAATAACAACAAATACTATTTCCTCAAATAGTCTCAAACAGGGACCTTCATTTACACTCAAATGCAGAGAGGTCCGGGCCTCTCTGCCTCTCACAAATGAAGAATCCAGTATATTATTTGCATTATTTCATATGTTTGCTCGTCAACTTCAAATGTATGCTACACCGTCTGGGGACTTGTGGACCTTTGACATTTTGTTCTAGCAGAAAAAAAACAGTTCCAAATGATCCCACACAATACAAGCGATGCTCTGTTGCCACCTAGTGACAGGTTCTTGCAATGTTTTTTGTTATTACAGTGCAGTAGTAGTTATAATTAGTGACTAGTGACTTCAACCGTGTTTTGGGGTGATTGTATCACCGTATCAACGCATACTGGCAGAATAATGGCATAAGTGGAGAGCCCTCATCATGGCCTTTAACATGACGTATGACATGATGGGGTTTGATGTAATTTTATTTACCCTTTTACTAGTGAGTGCAGATTTAGAGACAAGGTTTTGTTGTCATTGTGTCATCGTAGGAGGACATATTGACAAAATAACTACAAATCTGGACAGCCCACATCGTGACCTTTAATATGACATATGACATGATTGGGTTTCATTAAAATATTTTTTGATCATACTATAACTAGTGAGTGCAGATTTAGAGACAAGGTTTTGTTGTCATTGCGTCATCGTAGGAGGACATATTGACAAAATAACTACAAATCTGGACAGCCCACATCGTGACTTTTAATATGACATATGACATGATGGGGTTTCATGAAAATATTTTTTGACCTTACTATAACTAGTGAGTGCAGATTTAGCATCCATGTTTTGTTGTAATTGTGGCACCATATAAGGGCTTATTGACAAAATAGCTACAAATCTGGACAGCCCACATCATGACCTCTAACATGACATATGACATGATGGGGTTTTATGAAAATATTTTTTGACCTTACTATAACTAGTGAGTGCAGATTTAGAGACAAGGTTTTGTTGTCATTGTGTCATCGTAGTAGGACATATTGACAAAAGAACTACAAATCTGGACAGCCCACATAATGACCTTTAATATGACATATGACATGATGGGGTTTCATTAAAATATTTTTGACCATACTATAACTAGTGAGTGCAGATTTAGAGACAAGGTTTTGTTGTCATTGTGTCATCGTAGTAGGACATATTGACAAAAGAACTACAAATCTGGACAGCCCACATAATGACCTTTAATATGACATATGACATGATGGGGTTTCATTAAAATATTTTTTGACCATACTATAACTAGTGAGTGCAGATTTAGAGACAGGGTTTTGTTGTCATCGTAGGAGGACATATTGACAAAATAACCACAAATCTGGAGAGCCCACATCATTACCTTTAATATGACATATGACATGATGGGTTTTTTTTATTTTTTGACCTTACTATAAGTAGTGAGTGCAGATTTAGAAACAATGTTTTGTTGTCATTGTGGCACCATATAAGGGCATATTGACAAAATAATTACACACATGGAAAGCCTTCGCCGTGGCCTTTAATATGAGGTATGACTCCATGGGGTTTGTTGCACAAGATTTTTTGACAACGGTGAGCGATTCACAAAAGTGTTTGTCCTTTGAATGTGGGACAAAGGACAAAATGATGGTTGTAAAGTTCAGGAAAAGTTCTTTTTGAGGAAGTTGATGAGTCCGTTGGTGGAGGCGTCGTGAGAGTGGACCTCGGCGGCGTCCTTCAGCTCGGGCTCGATCTTCTTTGCCAACTGTTTGCCCAGTTCCACTCTAACAACACAAACACACACAATAGATACACACAAATCACACTTCCTGTCCTTTCTATTCACACTGTAGCTTTAATGACAATAAAGTGTCTCACCCCCACTGGTCAAAACTGTTAATCTCCCACATCAGACCCTGGATGAAGATCTTGTGTTCGTACATGGCTGCAAAAAAAACACACAACATATTTAAAGACTTCAAAAAAAAAGTAAAATAATTGATAAAATACAATTTGAATAAATGACCAAATTTTCCTCACCTATGAGAGCACCCAGCATGTAGGGGGTGAGTTTCTTGAAGATGATGGAGTTGGTGGGTCGGTTTCCTTGGAACACCTTGAAAGGGAACACCCACACATTACTGGACCCCCAGGGGGGGTCACTCCAGTCCAGAGTCAGATTACTCACATTGGCGTGTTTCCTTCCACTCACCTTATGTGGAAGGATCTTCTCCAGAGCCTCTCCGCTCAGACCGCTGGTCTCCAGCTCCTTGCGGGCCTCCTCGGTGGTCTTACCCCTCATGAGGGCCTCAGTCTGGGCCAGGAAGTTGGCTAGCAGGATCTGCAGTGAAGCACGTAGTACAAAATATTCATTTTTGATCTTAGTACATTGTAGCAAACACTACATGGACCTGCCTTGTGGTGCAGGTTGTCCCTGATGGGGTGCTGAGACTGGGCCGGGATGAGGAAGTCTGACGGCACCATGCGGGTCCCTGAATTCAGCGAAAACAGCCAGATAAGCAAATCCACTTACAGGGGCGTCCTCTGGCGCTGATGGGGCTACCTTGGTGGATGAGCTGGTAGAAGGCGTGCTGTCCGTTGGTGCCGGGCTCCCCCCACACGATGGGCCCCGTGTGGTAGTTGACCCGAGTGCCGTGTTTGGTCACGTACTTGCCATTGGACTCCATGTCACCCTGCAAAGCGGAGAAATCAACCGGACTGGAGGGACACTTGGGAAGCGTTCAATGGGAAATCATGGCAGATTTATTTATTTGAAGTAAGGTGTGTATTTGTACTGCATATTGGTCGACGGAGCATTATCATTACATCATTTACGAAGTCATAATGCCAATCAAATAAAAAAGCTAAAGATCCAAAAAAAAATCCATCACAATTTTTCAAAAATGTACTCATGAATAAATCAAAATTAAATTTTTATAAAAACAAATATGCATATTTAAACAATTTTTACTAATTTTGGGCCAAATTTAAGCATTTCCAAGCAAATTAATTGGGTAATACAATTTTAAACGCGACCATAGGGGTGTTATTTTATGTTAAGAGGGCTCTAACCATGTTAAAAACCATATTTATAAGGTTATAGACAGGTTTTATAACTATGAAAATATTCCAATGGAATTAACCGTGATAAAGAAGTTATGATATTGCACAGTGCTGCATAGCAATTCCGCATTCGGGGCAAATTGCATTGTGCCCTGCCAGTGCAGATATAACGTGAAAAAGTGCTCTATGTGTTCTAGTCGTGTTTTTTTTTTTGTCCGCGCGTGGGGGTCAGCACAACCCTCAACCCGTTCAATTTCCGTGGAAATAGCACAGTGAGCAAGCCTGGCATATACCATTTTCTGTTTTTTTTAAATATTTTTTTTATACATTTTCACATATAAAAGTGACTTCAGCAAAATAATTATATTTATAAAAATATAAATAAAAACATATAATAAAATAATAAATTTATTAATTAATAATAAATAATTTAGCCTAGCAAACAAGTGACCAAAATGTGTAATGTAGAAAATAATATAAATAACCTTTAACATACTAATATAAGGTACATAAAAGATAAGGTAATATGGTTTTAAAAAACTGTTTAAAATGCATAAATATGTTTAGAGCATTTAAGCGTAGTAATAGTTCATGTCATACATAGAAAATTCAGTTGTAATAGAAAAAAAGACACCCTACTATTTTTTTATAAATGTTTGTTTCTAAAATAACCAAATCTCCATTGTTGGCGTTTGGGTGTAATACCGCAATGTCCACTAGGGGGTGCTGGCAGCGATGGTGCTATAGAGTAGGTGACAAAACCACAGAAGAAGAATAAACCCTGAGTGTGAATATACGTCAAGTCATCGTGGATTGTCTTCCTTATTCTGTACCGCAGGTTAGTACAAAGTAGAGATAATTTATATTTTGTAAAATATGTAAAGAGTTTAGAAAGTTGCGAGAGTAAACAGCTGACTGCAAAATGTTTGTTATAAAATGTGATGTAGAGCATTCGAACATTAGCGAAATGGCTAATGCTAGCAAGCCTTAATGTACAGTTAATAGCATGAAGCAAGCTAATTGGAAAATGTGAAATGTGTCTGGAAACAAATAGGTAATTGTTCATGTAAACATATTATGATATCTGAAGTGTTGTTATTTTTGAGAGGAAGAATAAATCCTGAGGTTGAATATACGTCAAGTCATAGTGGATTGTCTTCCTTATTTTGTACCACATGATTTTCAATGCAATACCCATGTCCAGGTTGTGGAAGGGCAACACAAACACAACTGATTTCAAGGAATTTAACCATCGTTTTTTTCTGTAATAGTGTTGATGTTCTGACCTGCTGAAAGTAGGCGGCAAAGCGGTGCATGTACTGGTCGTAGGGCAGCATGGCGTGGGTCTCCGTGTGGAAGAAGTTGATGTACCAGATGCCCAGCAGGGCCAACAGCACCGGGGCGTTTTTATCCAAAGGAGCCGTCCGGAAGTGGTTGTCCTGGAAAGGTAAATCTTCTCATACACTTCTTGTCATGGAGATGGTGTATTTTTTTTTTACCATCATTTTTACCTCATTTACCGCCCGCGATAAGTGAAAGTAGCCGACTATAGTTTTGTACAGGCTGTAACGCTAACATTTTATCACATTTCTCTCTTGTTTAAACACTCTCAAAGTTCGAATTTCGTTCAAATTAAGTCACTCACGAATTAACGCCACAATGAAAAGAGAAGTGCCACGATGTATCCATATTAAAACCTATTCCACTCGTCGTCCTCCACGAACCCAAGATTCATATATAGCCTCGCTAGCTGCTAGCGATCATACAACAGGAAACACGCTGATTGACAATGGACTACAGCCAATCAGAACGCAGAACACAAATAAGCGGGTTCGCTCTTAGCCAATCAGGACTGTTGGTGTCTTCAACTTTCACGTGAGTATACACCACCCCCTCTACTGGTAGCAGTAGTAAATACAATAACAGACACATCCAACAGAGCACCGATAAGACACTACAAGGATGCAGAGCATGTTCATAAAGCAGTAAAATATATAAAATAGATATTATTATTAATTATATAAAATATATTGTATATTGTTTGGCCTCCTAGTTGACTTACCATCCAGTGAGCGCCTGAAAGAAGCTTCTCAAAGTTGTCGAACCCTAAGGAAGGAAAAGATGTGGTCAAAAATGAGTAAAAATATTGTACTACATGATGAAATTATGTTTAACTTTAAATAGTTTTGGATACTAAAAGCTACATGTTACTACAAATACCTTTGCTGCTACTAGCAATTATTATTATTATTATATATTAAAAATGAAATACAGGACACATCCTAGACAGCTATTATCATAATGTGCATAATTATTTACATTATTGTATTATTTATTTGAAATAAATTATTAAGACAATACATCTCCTGTATATACTCATATAATAAAATATTAAATAAAATAATAAAAATATAATTTTGTTTGAATAAATGAGTTTTCAAATAAATTAAAGGAAAAGTTACTAAAATGATGAGTAATAATAATATTATTATGATATTCAATATTCAAGTATTTAATTTTTATTTTAAAATAATTAATATTAATAAAATATTAATTTTATTTTGCATTTTATGTATAATTTATTTTTATTTGTATTTTATTGACATTATTTATTGTATTTCCTGGCTCATATTTACACTCCTAAATATGATTTCTTGCCCTTCAAATGTTGAAATGCTAACACTTCCTTAGCTTATACGGTACCGATGTGCAGGGCGATGGCCATGCCAATCGCTGACCACAAGGAGAAGCGACCTCCGACCCACTGGAAGAAAGCATGCATGAAAAAATAAAATAAAATCATGACATCATATGAGTAAATATGAGTACGTAGGTTTGTGCTTACAGTACATAGTGTATACATTGTACTCCAACAATGTAACTAAAAGCGGCTCTACCACCTTTGCTGTCACCTCTGCAAGGGAGAAGGTCACCACCAATAATAACTGGTGGGTGGTATGCTGCAGTTGCAGGGTCAAAAAGCCTTGTTTAAATATAGACGCCCCCCCCCCCCCTCGTGTTCTGTCTGCAGATAAGAGAGCTTAAAGAGCACTCACGTCCCAAAACTCAAACATGTTCTCCGTGTCGATGCCGAAGTCTTTCACTTTGGGCTGCTCGAGATCGAGAGAGAGAGAGAGAGAGAGAGAGAGAGAGAGAGAGAGAGAGAGACTGAAGGCGACATCATTGACAGACGTGGTTTCCATCCAGTTGTGTTGTAACTCACGCCATTGGTGGACAACGCCACAAAATGTTTGGCCACGGCGTGTGTCTGTGGGAAAATGACATTGAAATTGAGCAAGGCAGTAGATCTGTTGGATTGCAAGTCGCTCTGAGGTGGACTCGGGGGTCCGTGCTCACGTCTTTGGCGTGTTCAAGGAACCATTCTTTGGCCGACTCGGCGTTGGTGATGGTCTCCTGGGTGGTGAAGGTCTGCAAAGGAAAGGCCCGTCGGCAAGAATGAATAACGAGAGCCGCCATTAAACCACACGAAGTAGCAACACGTGATAGCTGCATGTAGTACATGTACTACATGTACTTTACTACAGTCTCAGGCTGAGAGCTATTTTGTTGTGTGTTGTGTTGTGTGTTGGACATATGGCTACAATGTTGATATTGTTATATTATATTATACAATTTTGTTATAGTTACAGGGCACAGGAGGACATTATCGCTTTTTATTGAAGTTTATTTCATTTAGTTGTATTTTATTTAATTTATTTTACTGAATAGAATTTTCTTTTTTTTTACTTTTCTTATATATTGCTGTTTACAGTATATATTGTTACATTATTCACAAATGTAAATTATTACATTTTATTTAATTTAAATGTATTTATTTTACTTGTATTTTATTATATTTAATCTAATTTATTGAATAGATTTTTTTTCCTTTTCTTATATATTGCGTATCTATTGTTACATTATTCACAAATTTAAAACTTTTAATTTGAATTTATTTATTTAGATTTTTTAATTTTATTTAATTATATTGAATTCTATGTTGAAGTTATATTTTATTTACTTTTATTTAATTGAATTCTTTTCCTTTTCTTATATATTGCGTATATAATGTTACATTATTCACAAATTTAAAACTTTTAATTTGAATTTTTTTTTTTTGAATTTTTAATTTTATTTAATTTAATTATATTGAATTCTATGTTGAAGTTATATTTTATTTAATTTTATTGAATTTAATTTTCTTTTTTTTCCTTGTCTTATATATTGTGAATATATTGTTATATTATTGATAAATGTATTTTATTTTATTGAGTTTATTTTTTAAAAATAACCAATGTGGCTGCCCGTACGGCACGAAGGTTGGAATTTCTGGATGTAATGTTCTTGGACGTTTACGAAAACTTGACCCAAAACCTTGGGTCTGAATTGACTTTTAAAAAAAAAATCAATAACCACGGGTAAAAACAGTGTTATACATATTAAATGGCAGATTTACTCTTATTATGTCTACTTATTGGGTAATATGAGTGTACATGTGACTATAGGGGTGTTATTTCATGTCTACAGGGCTCTAACAGTGTACCTTGGATGCGATGATGAAGAGCGTGGTCTCAGCGTCGAGATGCGCTAGCGTCTTTGCGATGTGCGTCCCGTCAATGTTGGACACGAAGCAGACTCGCGGCCCATCCTTGGCGTAGGGCTTCAGGGCCTCGGTCACCATCAGGGGGCCCTGGGGTCCAAAGGAGATCAGTGGATCCGAGATCATCAAGAGGCTTTTAGGGTCAAGACGCTCAGGAATGAAACGCTTACAAGGTCAGATCCTCCTATTCCGATGTTAACCACGTCTGTGATGGCTTTTCCCGTGTAGCCTTTCCACTGACCGCTACGAACTCTCTATAAGCAAACGTTGGGAAACGTTCACATTCCGACTGACACCATGACGTCCCATGATGGGATTTCACTCACGTCGCAGAAGTCCTTCATCTTGTCCAAAACTTTATTGACCTCCGGCATCACGTCTTTGCCGTCCACCATGATGGGAGTGTTGGAGCGGTTCCTCAGCGCCACGTGAAGCACCGCGCGGCCCTTTAACATCCATTATAAGGCGCCATTGTTATGAAATACAAACAAGACAACAAATAAAGTTGGAACTTGTGGGAAAAGTCCTAAAGTTGTGAGAATAAAGTCAAAATATTATTGGAATAAAGTCGTAGTTACCAGACAAAAATGTACAAAAAGAAAACTGAAATTGTAAAAAAAACAAAACACCAAAAATTTTGAAATATAAAAATAAATTAAATAAAATGATAATAAATAATAAAAATATAAATAACAAATATAAATAAATAATAAACTTGTAATATTATGACAAAAAGTTCCAAGTTATGAGAATAAACTCAAAATATGATTGGAATAAAGTCATAATTACCTGACAAAAATGTACAAAAAGAAAACTAAAATTGTAAAAAAAAAACAGCAAAAATGTAGAAATATAAAAATAAATTCAATAAAATGATAAATAATAAAAATAGAAATAAAAATAAATAATCTTGTAATATTATGACCAAAAATAATGTAATTTTACAAGAATAATGTCTGAATATCATGATGAAACAATAACATAATTTTAGTATCATAAAGTTGAAATATTAAAGAAAAAAGATGTTATTCTTTTAAAAAGTCATGATATGGTGAAAAACAAACAAAACCGCAAATAAAGTTGTGGAATTTTTTTGGGAAAATTACATTGCAGAAAAAGTTAAACAATTAGAAGAATACAGCCAAAATATTATGGGAAAAAAGTAATAATCGCAAGACAAAAAAAATACACAAAAAAACTAAAATAGTTGGAAAAAATACAGCAAACATGGAAAAAAAACAGGTGCAATTTTACAAGAATAAAATCAAAATATTAAAAGAAAAAAGTCTCAATTGTGTGAGAATAAACTAAAAATAAAAAAATTTAATTGTTGGAAACTCCAAGGCATATTTTTATAAGCAGCTGGTGGCAAACCTATATGTTCAGTTTTCATTTTTCAGTTTTGACACCCCTGCTGGAGTAGTTTATGATTTTAGCATCCTGTGCAAGGTTATAAAAGTGTGCACAGGATGCTAGGATGTGACAAACGCCACGTAACGCTGTGTGACAAGATGGCTTAGTCATCGCCACGTCGGCGCTGAGGCGGCACAAATGTCAAGAGGTCAGCATGTACCTCGGTGAAGTTGACCTTCTCTCCCGTGAACATCTTCTCTCTGGCCGCCTCCATGCCTCGGGATTTGGCCTGCCAAACAGCCCGCGGCGATGATGTTGCGTTTGTCATGACAGAGGAATACGAAAAGAAGTAGCGCTATCTACCAGGTCCACCAACATCTTCACGACTTCGTCGGTGATGAGGTTCTTGGAGTAATCCAGGAGGATGTCACCGTCTTCCGTCGGCAGGTTGAGGCTGCACAAACACAACAAAAAAAGAGCTAAGCTAGGCTAAGCTACGCCACCTGCCGTGCCGACCACACCTGAATTTGTTGAATCTCTCCTTGTCGGCATCAAACATGTGCCTCATGTTGAGGTTCAGGGCGTGCGCCGTGTACCATTCCTGCAGCCTGTGGAAAACGGGGTCCTGTGTGAGTCCCATGTTGTTAGTCCCGACTTGAGTGGGGCAGAGCGGGTCAGTGGAAAAGCGTTTTGAAGGGCGACCCAGTCCAGAATGACCGTTGCCCCGCCCACTCGGGCTATATTCGGGGTCGGCGCTTGTCACGCCCCCTGCTTTGTGTCCCCAGGGCTTTCCAGTGCTTGCAGTGTTTGGAACGTCGGCAGTGTTGTGTGTCGACATCTCACACACTAGAATGCAACATAACTCTTAGCATTAGAATATTGCAGTAATTCTATGTTTTTTGTATGTATTGTATTATGTATATGTATGTAATGTATAATAAATACACTCAATGGAATCATCTAACACAATACAATGATCTCAAATCAAATTCAAATATTATAATAATGATCATAAAATAAATAACGATTAAGAATATAATTTAATAATAATTAATATTAATTAAAAATGTATAGTATTTTTTTTTATTAAAAATAAAAATTAAATAAAAATACACAATAATAAAATAATATTCATAAAATAGCAGAGAATATTGTACTAATTTTCCACTTAATTTGTTTTATCCTTTTATTTTTTATTTAAATTTATAAAATATAAATGAAAAATAAATAATAAACTTGTAATATTATGACAAAACTCCCAAGTTTAAAGTCATAATTACCAGAAAAATGTACAAAAAGAAAATTGTAATTGTAAAAAAACAGCAAAAATTTAGAAATATTAAAATAAATTCAATAAAATGATAATAAATAATAAAAAATAAAAATATAAATAAAAAATAAAAAATTTTAATATGACAAAAAATCATGTAATTTTACAAGAATAACGTCTGAA
The DNA here is from genome assembly GCF_037039965.1 of Doryrhamphus excisus. NCBI lineage: Eukaryota > Metazoa > Chordata > Actinopteri > Syngnathiformes > Syngnathidae > Doryrhamphus > Doryrhamphus excisus. The sequence continues at coordinate 19,613,705 of NC_136369.1, forward strand.
TATCATGATGAAACAATAATATTAATTAAAAATGTATAATAATAATTTGGAATTAAAAATAAAAGATTAAATAAAAATACACAATAATAAAATAATATTCATAAAATAGCAGAAAATAATGTACTAATTTTCCACTTAATTTGTTTTCATCCTTTTATTTTTTATCTAAATTTATAAAATATAAATAAAAAATAAATAATAAACTTGTAATATTATGACAAAAAGTCCCAAGTTATGAGAATAAAGTCAAAATATTATTGGAATAAAGTCATAATTACCAGACAAAAATGTACAAAAAGAAAACTAATTGTAAACAAAAACAGCAAAAAATTGTAAATATAAAAATAAATTCAATAAATTGATAATAAAAATATTTTTTTAAAAATATTGTAATTTTACAAGAATAACATCTGAATATCATGATATGTAATTTTAGTAGAATAAAGTTGATATAGTTGAAAAAAAAATATTCTTGTAAAAAGTCATGATATGGTGAAAAAGAAACAAAACCGCAAATAAAGTTGTGGAAAATTTGTATTTATTTGACTTTTATTTTTTTATCAAAATTTTTAAAACGCTTTCGAACACTGACTATCTATCTAATCTAACGCCCCCTAGTGACTATAATGAGTAAAAACAATGTCAAGATGATGTAATAGTCATTGTCAAACGTTAGAGGGCGACAAAGGTTCAGTCTTTGTGACGGTCATCTGTTGTATATTTATTAGCATTTGTTATGTAGCATGTGGCTTTGTTTTGCTTTAGCGGTGGCATGCTAACGCTTTTTTTGTTTGTTTTCATGCCGTTCTCTTTTTCTTCATTATTTGTCGTGTCCGGTGATCTTGTTCTGAAAGTCTTCAGCCGGAAGTGTCGACTTTTATTGCGACAGTGTCGCCGCTCGTCACACAGGCAGTCAGGCAGGGAGCTTCGCTGTCAAGAGGGTGGATGCCGAGCTGGTAAGCGATGTGGCTATTATTATTATTTTTTCGTGTTTGCTGTCTTTACACACTTGTTTGTGACCAGCTGACTTTTGTCGGCTCCGTGCTTTGTTGCTTACTACAAAATGAAAATTTGTTCTGTGCCTCTTATGGCTTTTTCAGTCGTGTCGCAGAGAGAGCTAGCAAAGCAACCAACCGCTAACCAGCTATGTTTAAGCTACCAAGTATACATGAAACATCGGTGCGCTCATTATCCTTCGCACTACGTTCTAATTTTCTATTTCTTTTCATAATTGGCACTTGAAATACAATGGAGTCTTGGGGGCACGTTGTTGCCTAGATAAACACACGATTCCATCTCCTAATGAAGCCACCCACCTTGGCTATAAAGAGGGAGGAGCGACTCTGGTGTTATGTTGTGTTGTTTCTATTTCCAACGCCACCAAAGCCTCCTTTAGGTTATCACCATTGCCTTGACAATGAATGACTACGCTTGAGAGAGGAGGTAAAAAGCGTGTAATTCATCATAAATGATATGCTTGGTGTGTAATTACGTAGCTTGTGTGTGTGTGTCTCCGATAATGGACTCTGTCACCTCTTACAAAGAGTTTAAGTTGAGTTGAGCTAGTTCTCTGACTGTATTGTGTATGTTGCTACCTTAGCTTGCTAGCTACTGACTGATAATTGTCAGACCACCCCGGCTAACTACAGTTAGCTTCAGAAGACATTTACTCTCGGGGGAAAAAAACTCATTCTGTTTGTTTAGTCGCGGAGGGATAGGAGATTTATAGCCACACATCGTCCTCATTAGCTGTCAGTCATAGCCGCGACTGATACCGATCCCAAGATGTCATCTTTGCGGCGAGTTTCGATGAAACCAGCCCGAGCTGGGGATTCCTGGACGACTTCCTGCCAAATAGTGAACCGCTTTGAAAACTACTATTCACCCGCACACAATAGCACTTTCAATCGCCTGATAAGATTGCATTTATTGTTCAGGCTATGTTCCTTAAAGCAAGTAGCAGCCAATAAAATGAACTAATGTAAACTCTATAAACAAAACAGCCTCCTAGCAGTAGAGGAGACACCTGAATATGAAATATGCTGTGTGGAATGTGTTTCCTGTTTAGGTCTATTTAATAGATTGAGTGAGTAGTTGGCATAATAGAGATACTGTATGTCACTTAGTGCTACTTGAGCTGAGTATAAGATGATCCTCATTGTAGGACAACCCTCTTTTCAAGACATAACAGATCAAGTGTAGCTGCTCACTCATAGGCTTTTTTCATCATAAACTGTATGTGACTTATTTCTGCTTGACCTGAATATAAGACGGCCCTGAATGTATAAGACAACCCCTCTTACATTCAGGACCCGACAAAGTGAGAGTGTAACTGCATACTCAGGCTTTTTTGCATCATATACAGTATGTCACTTATTACTACTTCTTTTCAGTATAATGTAAGACGACAGTCTTACATGAGACATGAGCGAGTAAGAGCGCAGCTGCTCAGTCGAAGGCTATTTTACATCGTAAAGATACTTATTGCTACTTGATCGAAATATAAGACAGCCCTGAATGTAAGACGACCCCTCTTTTTGAAGAAAAGACGGACCGCAAGCGTGTAGATGCTCACTCATAATTTTTTTGCAACATAAAGGTACTGTCACAGGTATGTCACTTATTTCTCGAATATAAGACAGCCCTCCATGTTGAATGACGCCTGTTTTTGAAGACCAGACAGGGAGAGTGAAGTATAAGACGGCCCTGAATGTAAGACGTTGCCTCCTTTTTTTGAGACCCAACAAATTTTGCATTGTATAGATGTTGTATGTCACTTATTGCTGCTTGACCCAAATATAAGACAATCCTGAATGTAAGGCGACCCCTCTTTTTTTCCCCCAAAACATATCAGAGTGAGTGTAGCTGCTGCTCTTTTTTTTTTTTTTGCAGCATAAGGCTACTGAATGTCACTTATTGATGCCTGAACCGAGTATAAGACGGTCCTGAATATAAGACGACCACTCTTTTTTTTGAAGAAAAGACAGACAGCAAGCATGTAGCTGCTCACTCAAAATTATTTTGCAACATAAAGGTACTGTCACAGGTATGTCACTTATTTCTCGAATATAAGACAGCCCTCCATGTAGGACGGGCCTGTTTTTGAAGACCAGACAGGGAGAGTGAAGCTGCTCACTGCATCAAAAGTTAATCATCACTTATTGCTGCTTGACCTCAGTATAAGACGGCCCTGAATGTAAGACGTTCCGTCCTTTTTTTGAGACCCAACAAACAGCAAGAGCCATTTCGCATTGTATGGATACTGTATGTCACTTATTGCTGCTTGACCCAAATATAAGACAATCCTGAATGTAAGACGACCCATCTTTTTTTTCCCAAAACATGTCAGAGTGAGTGTAATGGCTGCTTTTTTTTGCAGCATGAGGCTACTTAATGTCACTTATTGATGCCTAGACCGAGTATAAGACGGTCCTGAATATCAGCTAATGCTGGGCGAACAACAGTTTTAATATTCACAACTGCCATACAAGCATCAAAATAAGTCGACTACAATGAATATTGTGTAAACACAATAAAGCAGTCTTTCTTCTGACATTGACATGCCACACAAGCGTAAAAAAAGACGTCCGCCACTCCAAAAGCAACAAAACAGTCAACGTTTGAAAAAAGATTCCGCTTTATAAACAGCACCGACATCTATTAGCAGTAACGTGAAAAGTAACAACAGGGCTTAACACGCTGTATTTAATCTGGTAAAAAGGAATAGCTATAGCTAGCCCGACACATGACAATGATGCTGCATGGAAATGTTACCGTTTATAGATTTGTGTGTCAGGGCATGTAAAAATAACGACATTACTGCTCAGCCTGTTTGGTGTAGCATGTAGCATTGATGGCTTTAAATAGCTAGTATACATGCATTTTGTGTATGTGGAATGCCCTGACCTTGAGACATATCGTTTAACCTTCCTTTTGTGTTAGCTTTCTGGTATCATCTCTTATGTTAACGGGTCGGTTTTGACCCGTGTATTAAATCAGCTATAAAATACACAAAAAACAATAAGTTACCATCAAATTTGGTTCTCATGTCTTGGTTACCTTCTTAGGCTTCCTCATCCATGAAAATGTTGATTTTAATACTTTTGCTGTGGGCATGGCGGCCTTTTTTGTCACTATACCCCTCCATTTTTAATTTCCAAAAACGGTAAAATGAACCTCAAAAGAATCATATTAATAAATTTAAGGTTTTTTTGTTAATTGACTGTTACTGAGGGCTATAGAACATATCTCTTAAATCAATTAGTTTTATTTATTTTCTCATTTTAGTATTATTCACTAAAGAAACATCTATGGCAGGGGTCTCAAACTCAATTTACTCGGGGGCCACTGGAGCTAGGGTCTGGGTGAGACTGGGCTGCATCAGGTTTCCCCCACCCCCCAAAAAATCAACGCATTTATTAAAAACAGAAAAATATACAAACTTTTTCTGTGCTTTGGTTCCGATTTTCTACAATAAAAGCTCTGATAAAACATTCCACTGTTCTCAAATATCTTAATTTTTATTTTTCTGCACAAAATAAGATGAAAAATAAATAAACAAATCAAGAATAATCGGTAATAAATAAATAAATAAATATAATAATAATAAAACGGCAAATAATAAAAACTTAAGAAACCACATATAGTTGGTGGGTAGACAAATTATTTTTTTCAGATTAAAATGAACAAAGCATTATTAGAGCCCTGTAGACATGACAAAACACGACTATAGTCACATTTATACTCTTTTTATTTACAACATATTGCGCAACTGCAGGGTCTTGAGACGCATGCTAACTCGCAAACTAGAGAGCTAGCGACCTAAACGGTAGCCTCCAAGTTATTTCCTTTAAACTTAAAAAGCCAAAAACTTACCACTTCCACACGGATAGGGAGGATAACTATTAACAGTTATTTAACCTTTAACATGAACATTAATCAAACGTAATAATTTTTTCTGGGTACATGATACCATACGGCATCCAAGGCGGGGGCCTCAAACTAGTGTCCTGCGGGCCACGTGTTTGAGACCCCTGCTCTAATTTATTCATGAATGACAAAAGGCCAAAAAAGAGCATCAGTGAATATGTGGTGGTCTCAATTGGACTGTGTAAGTTGAGATCAGAGGCTACAAATGCTGGAATTCCTTGGCTCTAATAATATCATGGCCCGCAGGCTAAGTTAACCCTTCCCCCAGCCGATCCTATCAAGAGATGCTCCTTGTGACGTTCCCGTGAATAATGCGAGCGTGCGCGTGGGAGCAAGAAAGCAACCGGAGGTGCCGGCGTCCTCTCCTCCACCTGAGGCCTGCACAAACACTGACGGTCAATTTAGCCCGACTTGGGTCTCGGCAGGTCGTGTCACATGAACAACTGCGGTCTGGTCCACAGACTGCGAGCGGCATTCAGACGCGGCGCTGAATCAGCCCGTTCGGGAGAGAATGAGTTTAAACAGAGAAAAGGAATTTTGCAGAGCAAAGCACGTATTCCCATAGTGACGCCGCTGTGGCAGATGTCAACAAGTGGGCAGAGGGCCCCGTTTGAATGAAAGCTGTTGCTAAACAGTCAAAGCCGACAAAAGAAATCGGCTAGAAACATCATTTTTGCACCAACGCTATCTCTCCATATGCTATCTTTTTAACCCTGCTCTTTAACCCGTTTTACATTTTAATGCATAAAAAGAATCCCATAACATTTGTTTATTACATCGAGGCTTTTTGACTTTGTCAGGAAACTCTATTTCAACAAAATAAAACTACTACTTTTTTTCAACCTAATTATGCTTTTACTAATTATGACTTATACTCCAGTGCGACTTATATATGTTTTTTTTTCTACCTAATTATGCATTTTTGGCCTTGTGCGACTTATACTCCAGTGCGACTTATGTATGTTTTTTTTCTACCTAATTATGCATTTTTGGCCTTGTGCGACTTATGTATGTTTTTTTCTACCTAATTATGCATTTTTGGCCTTGTGCGACTTATACTCCAGTGCGACTTATGTATGTTTTTTTTTACCTAATTATGCATTTTTGGCCTTGTGCGACTTATGTATGTTTTTTTTCTACCTAATTATGCATTTTTGGCCTTGTGCGACTTATGTATGTTTTTTTCTACCTAATTATGCATTTTTGGCCTTGTGCGACTTATACTCCAGTGCGACTTATGTTTTTTTTCTACCTAATTATGCATTTTTGGCCTTGTGCGACTTATACTCCAGTGCGACTTATGTATGTTTTTTTCTACCTAATTATGCATTTTTGGCCTTGTGCGACTTATACTCCAGTGCGACTTATGTATGTTTTTTTTTTTACCTAATTATGCATTTTTGGCCTTGTGCGACTTATGTATGTTTTTTTTCTACCTAATTATGCATTTTTGGCCTTGTGCGACTTATACTCCAGTGCGACTTATGTATGTTTTTTTCTACCTAATTATGCATTTTTGGCCTTGTGCGACTTATGTATGTTTTTTTTCTACCTAATTATGCATTTTTGGCCTTGTGCGATTTATACTCTGGAGCAACTTATAGTCCAGAAAATACGGCAATATATATATATATATGTATATATATATATTTATAAAGAATCCTATTTCATGGAAATTCACTTATCACGGTCTGGAACCAATTAGCGGTGATTACTGTATATCTGAATGTTTTGAGTTTGCCCTGGCCCCGCCCCTTGGGTTGGAGTCGAGGCTGTTTTGACATGCAGTGGAAATGTTAAAGCTTCCGATAAAGTAACGTGATCTTTATTATTGAAAACCAGGAAGCATTTTTTTTCTGTGCTTTTTTTTTTTTTCCAGGCCGAGGTCAGAATTTGGGGTCATCTTGCAAACAAGAGCAGCAGGGAGATATGTGATATTATTGTTCAGCAGAACTCGAGCTGCGGTTGGACCCTTAAATCCACTGTTAGAGAGTGTCGTAACATAGTTTGAGTTCATTTTTCCATCACTTTCTTTCCGTGGTGGTACCAGTTTTAGTATTTTGTTGTTCCAAGAAGGAATTCTTTCTTTTGTCCTGGCTGAAAGTGCAGGCTGCTTTGCTTGCACAACTCCCCAACCTCAGCGCTCACCTAGGCTTAGGGGAGCATTTTCATCCCCGCCGCTGCTCGGCCGCATACTTTCATGAATGGAACTGACGTGGGAGCCTTTCATCAAGCGCTCGCACTTGTTAAAACCCACTGCTTGGACACACAGTAGACACTCCATTGAGCGTTTCTATTCTAGAGAGGATAACTGAGCTAACCCTGTTTGCTGACAGGCAGGTGTGCTTTGTGGAAAGGCTTCCACGGGTCACATCAGTTGGGGCTTTTTATTTAGCTGCCAGTCGGGATGTCACAAGAATTGTCTGTTGTGGCATTTTTCTCGATAAAACACCCACTTTAACTTTAAGGTGCCTGAACGAACCGCTAGGACAGGGGTCTCAAACTCAATTTACCCGGGGGCCACCGGAGATAGGTTCTGGGTGAAGCCGGGCCGCATCAGGTTTAAAAAAAAAAACAACCCAAAACACATTTATTAAAAACTGGGAAAAAAAATCAATAAAAAAAACTATATTCAATGCTTTTGCGTCTGCTATACCCTACACTTTTTCAGTACTTTGGTTCCGGTTTTTCACACCAAAATATCTGATAAAACATTCCACTGTTCTCAAATATCTTAAATTTTATTTTTCTATACACAAAATAAGATAAAAAAAATAAATAAACAAATTAAGGCAATAAATCAATCAATCAGTAATAAATAAGTAAAATAATAATAAAACAGCAAATAAGAAAAACGTAAGAAGCCACATACAGTTGGTAGAGGTATTATTTTTTCAGATTCAAATGTACAGTATTAGCAGTTATTTAACCTTTAACATGAACATTAATGAAACTTAATAATTTTACCCAATTAGCAAGTTAGCATCATACTCGGTTCCATCTGGGAGCAGCGTCGTAACTTGATTGATGAGATGCTTTATGTTGACGTGTATTTTCCGTTTTATTCCAAATAATTTCCTGCATTTATTTGTACCCTTTATTTATTATTTATTTGTAGCCTTTAGCTTCATTGCTAATCCAAAGCAAAAACAGGGCCGGGTAACGGGGTAGGTTAACAGTATGGGCGGGGCAAAATCATGTTAATTGTGCCCGGTGTGCACACAGCTTCGAGCTGTCATTTCAACATTAAACTTTGGTATCAAGGTGGGGGCCTCAAACTAGCGTCTCGTGGGCCGCGAGTTTGAGACCCCTGCGCTAGGACATTCGGTACACACACAAACACGTCAAAATAGGCAAGACTTGTATGCTAGCATGAAGACACCAAATGGGGTTTGAATGTAATAGTGCATGTACATCTAAACTCCCAGGCCCCACATATTGGATAGATTCATGCCAGCATCCCTGTCGCATTGGGACATAACGCAGGAGGCAAACATTCTGTACCAGGCGGCATGTTAATGTGGCGACCAAGGCGACGCTGACCTATGTGGGGCCTCTCGTTAAAGTGGCCCGCGTGCTATTTTTATTGGAGCCATAAGCTACTTACCCTGGCTGCTCTGACATTACAGGTTAGCCTAATATTATCCAGCCTGGTCACTGTGGGGTATCAGCGTCTTGACTGATATGAGCTATCGGGGCTTAAGCCGGTTGCCTTCACCGCTTTCACTGCACTCAACTCGTAGAATAAGGATTTTGCAGTAAAGTGCAGAACAACCACACCAGCATCAAAGGCTCACAGACGACTTCCAAACCTGTAGCGACTACCTCGACAGGAAATTGGATACTGACCACAGAAAGTCTATTGTTGTGCAAGTTAAGGGCCTTTATTTATACTCTCCCTCGCACAAGTCATACAGCTGCATGTGTTTTTTTCGGAAGGGCTGGTATGTGGAGACCCAGGCCAGGCCTACAATACACTCCTTGTGTTCCTGCCCACCACAGCTCCTGTCGCACAGTTGCTCACTGCACTTGTCCCGGCCATTTGGACTACCATTGACAGACATATGTAACATCTAACTCTAGCATGCATCAAAACATTACACAAGTAACAGTGGCTTCCTTATTATGCAGCACTGACATTTTTTATGTTATTTTTACAGATCTCCCCCCAATGTGTTTATGAACCAGGCGAACAAACTGTAGGATAAATCAGCATGTGCAGGTTAGCCGTGAAATCTAATTCACTGAGCAGTCAGATGCTATTTGCTTAATAGGCACAGCTGTTATTGCGACAATAACGATATCAGAACATCAATAAAACACACCCACAGGAAGCCGTTACTGCTTCCACTATATCTTAAATTGTTGGTGATGACTTCTGCTTAGAAAGCATCCATTGCATCACATACGCAGACAAAGCAGAGGCGTAAGTGACACTTTCAAAGTAAAAGCTTTAAAAATGAGTGTGAATACGGGGAATTCTTAATAGGTAGCTCCAAATCTGATCTGTGGTGGTCAAAATTAATTAGTGGCAGGCCGCCTCAAATAACTGAGAAACATTGGTCTGTGTAATATGGGACCTTGTGAGAGTGACACTTTCAAAGTAAAAGCTTTAAAAATGTGTCTCCATGTGAATACGGAGAATTCTTAATAGGTAGGTAGCTCCAAATCTGATCTGAGGTGGTCAAAATTAATTAGTGGCGGGCCGCCTCAAATAACTGAATGTGTGCGAAACATTGATCTGTGTAATATGGGACCTTGTGAGAGTGACACTTTCAAAGTAAAAGCTTTAAAAATCAGTCTCCAATAGAATAACGGAGAATTCTTAATCGGTAGCTCCAAATCTGATCTGTGGTGGTCAAAATGAATTTGTGGCGGGCCACCTCAAATAACTGGGAAACATTGATCTGTGCAATATGAGACCTTGTGAGAGTGACACTTTCAAAGTAAAAGTTTTAAAAATTAGTCTCCAATAGAATAACGGAGAATTCTTAATAGGTAGCTCCAAATCTGATCTGTGGTGGTCAATATGAATTTGTGGCGGGCCGCCTCAAATAACTGGGAAACATTGATCTGTGTAATATGAGACTTTGTGAGAGTGACACTTTCAAAGTAAAAGCTTTAAAAATTAGTCGCCATGTTAATACGGCGAATTCTCAATAGGTAGCTCCAAATCTGATCTGTGGTGGTCAAAATTAATTAGTGGCGGGCCGCCTCAAATTACTGAACGTGTGGGAAACATTGATCTGTGTAATATGGGACTTTGTGAGAGTGACACTTTCAAAGTAAAAGCTTTAAAAATTAGTCGCCACGTTAATACGGCGAATTCTCACTAGGTAGCTCCAAATCTGATCTGTGGTGGTCAAAATTAATTTGTGGCGGGCCGCCTCAAATAACTGGGAAACATTGATCTGTGTAATATGGGACCTTGTGAGATCCGTGTTTTGAATCACAGTTGCAGCAGCTGATGGAGTACTAGTATAATACTGTAAATGGAGATACTGACAAAGCGAAGATACTGGAGAACACCAGTATGTTGTGTATCTTCTATCGACGTTGAACTGTGAATGTTTTGCAGAGTGTTGCTCCTTCTCCTGACCTGCTTGCTCTTTTCTGCTCCTTTTGAACCGACATTGAGTGAGTGCTGGGGAAATACATTCCTTTGCTTCATTGGCAACAGATGTAAGAAAGAACCCCCCCCCCACGCCACTTCTAAGTTAAACCATCAGTAGTGTCTAAAATCAGGGCGGCATGGACCAGCATGCAGCTGTTTTTTTTTTTTTTTTTTTATAAATGCCCACGGAATCCGAAATAGAATTCACTAGTGCCTGCGGCGCTAGCGTCCCCGTGTCCAGCCTTTGCCTCACGCACGGTCGCAGATGGATAAGAAGCTGTCAGCATGCGTAGCAGCTGCCACATCCGCCGCTATTAAAACTACCTTTGCCACCACGATGTGACGGCCGCACAAATGGCGCCGCATCCAAAAGTAGCTGCCGGTGCAGCGGTAGAAAATTAGGGAGGGTTGCGACCACATTGCTGCACAGTCTGTTGGGGCATCTGTGGGTGAATACAATTCAAGGCAAATGACTGCACAAACCGACGTGAGGATGTGTGTGCATCGGCTGAGTGAGTGTGTACAGCAGTACTTGAAAACATACATCATACGTACATACATAAGCATGAATCACAGGTAATGTGTACACAATGGCATACTTGGCCTGTAAACCCCCTTTCCTGTTGAAGCCCAACAGCTGACATGTGTAGTGAGCGCCCAGGACTTGCATTAGGACTAACATTAGCCCCAGAGGGGTCCCCTAATGGGGGTGTGTGGCTGAGGGGACCTTGATACTAAAATGGCTTCAACGTCACATGTGTTTTGTTTGGGTGCAATCTCCAGTACAGCGTGGCCTGCTAGAGCAGGGGTCTCAAACACACGGCCCGCGGGCCAAATGTGGCCCGCAGGACACTAGTTTGAGGCCCCCGCCTAGATATGAAAGTTTAATGTTTGTGCGGCCCGCGCAAGTTTGATATGGATGCTGTATGGTATGTACCCAGAAAAAATTATTACGTTTTAATTAATGTTCATGTTAAAGGTTAAATAACTGTTAATAGTTATCCTCCCTATTCGTGTGGAAGTGGTAAGTTTTTGGCTTTTTAAGTTTAAAGGAAATAACTTGGAGGCTACCGTTTAGGTCGCTAGCTCTCTAGTTTGCGAGTTAGCATGTGTCTCATGACCCTGCAGTTGCGCAATATGTTGTAAATAAAAAGAGTATAAATGTGACTATAGTCGTGTTTTGTCATGTCTACAGGGCTCTAATAATGCTTTGTTCATTTTAATCTGAAATTTAATCTATTTATTTATTACTGATTGATTTTCTTTATTCTTGATTTGTTTATTTTTCATCTTATTTTGTGTAGAAAAATAAAAATTAAGATATTTGAGAACAGTGGAATGTTTTATCAGAGCTTTTATTGTAGAAAATTGGAACCATAGCAAAGTTTATTCATTTTTCTGTTTTTAATAAATGCGTTTTTTTGGGGGTTTTTTTCCGGAAAACCTGATGCGGCCCAGTCTCACCCAGACCCTAGCTCCAGTGGCCCCCAGGTAAATTGAGTTTGAGACCCCTGTGCTAGAGGATGGCTGCTTGGTGCCGGCTGGCTCCATGACGTCCGCGCTCTCGCGGAATAACCACCACTTCTACCGTTTCTAGTCTCACTGCAGTTAAGATACATTTGATCAGGTGATCAAATGTATATTATAATATTATATTATTGCATATGAAGGCAACTTCAATTTTTAGCACGCTAACATCCTGTGTGAAAGTTTTGAGATCGTGAGTGATTAGCCTTTAGCTAACGAAGGTCAGGTTTCCCGTTTTCCTAGGCTGAAGCGAATGCTCCATAAAAGTGTGTCAACCTGCAAACACTAAGAGGCCACCTGGCAACTTCCCTGTGGCGCTAATCTCTTTTGAGATTTGCAGGTCAGCCCGGTTTGCCCTCCTTTTTACGTGGTTAGTTGTTGTGTCTGTACTCTAGAAAGGTCATGTGACACACGGAGTGGAATTAACCAATATGGCAAGATGCTTAAGCATCAATACCAAAAGTTTGTTCTAATAGTGATGCGAATTTCCCCCACAGTCTTTAGTCGTTGCTGGTATTGTTTGTCTGGGTGGGGCATCGTTTGAATTTGAATGATTACAGTTAGCATAGTTCAAATGAGGCCGCTAATGAGAGTTCTTTTGGAATGTAATATTGGAACAGAAAAGCTCATGAAAAAAATATCCACATATGCTGTTGTTGATTCCGGGTGCAGAATCATACAATCATACAAACAACCTGTAAGAGATTTGTCTATGGAAATTACACAGGCAAGCTGAATATTTGCTAGATTTGCCCTATTCACACTAGCGTACTTTACTGCCTCAGTAGCCACGTTTACATGAGTTTTTCTCTTTCCGAATGACCTCTCCGAAAACAATGGTATACATGGAAAGGAATATTCCAATCTCTTGTCTACATGCGCCGCTATAATCAACCAGAATAGTCAATGGGGCATGCGCAGTAAAACGTAAACATCAACATCACGTGATACCGACTTATCGAATGGAATCTTTCCAAATGACCTTTCCGAAAGCAATGGTATACATGGAAAGGAATATTCCAATCGCGTGTCTAAATGCGCCGCTATAATCAAACGTAAACATCAACATCACGTGATACCGACTTCCTTGAGTTTTTCTTTCACTTGTTGGAATAACTCCGTATTGCCAGTTTTTCGTTCGTCCAGTCTTGAAATTTAGTTTGAATCAAAAACAAAACTTTCCACAGCAGTCCAGTACCTCGCCTCCATTTTTTTTTTTAAATCGAAGAACGACTCGAGCTGCGTGTTACGTCATATCTCAGCATTCGCTGAAAGAACGCACCCAGGAACAGGAAAAGTTCAATCTTGCTAATATTTTATAATTAAACACGGGACATGTTTAGATATATAGTTTCTTTTTTTTAATAAAAGTGGACTTGTGAATGGCGTATAGAAGGGTTTAGATTCTGTTCCACAGATGGCGCTAATGCACACCAAAGCTGCTTGCCAACCGCCAATGAACAACAGAAGAAGAAAAACACCAGGACGAAGAACGCACCGTGACAACTTTCCGTTTGAGCGGGTACAAGATACCTCAATCGGATTCATTCGGATTGGCACTTTTCTTTGGGAATGAGGTGTATACAAAGGTTACATTAATAACCCGAATGGAATTGGAATATTTGGGTCCATGTAAACGTGGCTATTGTGGAGCTAAGCAAAACAACAGCTTAAGCACGCACAATATTCAAAATAAAATAGTCTATGTAATATAATGGTGAAGGAAACACTGATGTGTATTTATTTATGTCATCTCCAGCATGTATTCTCCAGCAATGAACCACCAGCACTGGTTCATGTCACCCATTTAATATTGTTGACCAGGTTCTCCAAACAGTACACCGTGTACTGTGCAAACACGGTAGTAAAATATCAGCTTAGTTGTGCAGAGTAGTTTGCACATTTGTAGACGATGACCACATCTCACTTTGTCAATGTTCAGCAGCTGCAAAAAGACGCATTCTTGTAAGGGAGCCATTGTTGGGATGACACTGAGCGACATATTGTAACAGTAGTCACAATCGTGTCATTCAAAAAGACGAAAGCCATGCACGGCGAGTCTTTCGCGCTGGACTCAAGAGCGATATCTGACGGAAAACAGAAGTCAGCTGATGGATTTTGTTATAAAAAGTAAATAATTCTGAAATCATTTAGTCATGGAGCTCTAGCTATCATAGTCAAAGTACATCATCACATATATTTATTGGATGAATAGTAGTGCAAAGAACAGATTTTGCTAGCTTCTAGCACCAATCCGGAAGCGGCTATGTTTTGGGATGTAGACTGCTTTGCAAAGGGTGGTGGGCGGGTGTGGGGGGGACACACTGTGTTGTCCCTGCAAGCTGCGTGCCTTCCATTACACACCGCATCCCGACAACATTCTGCCGACCTTAAGACCTCACTTCCTTTCCCAAACAGTGTGTGGCGCGTCCGCCCTCGTCTGTCGCCGTGCGAGTGGAAAAGAGAGGGCAGCGGGAAACTGGTGACCTCAGCATGGAGGGACAAAAGTGACGCTCTGTGTGCTTCCCCGAAACAGAAAAGCAATTCACAGCTGTATAATGTGAGCATACATAGTGGGAAGACGCATGGTATGACAAGAAAAAGGCTCCATATACTAGTATTTTTCACAAATATCAAAGAACACTTCCAAATAACACAGATGTGCACCACATTGCAGTAACAAAATAAGAGTGTCACCTGTACTTCAGTCTGTACACTACAGCTAAATAAATCAATTTGATCAGTAGTATACCAATAGTATATCAATAGTATTTCAAATCTGTTGCCTGACGGGGGGCATGACAGACAATAACCGACATCATTTCTTACACCAACAGTAGCCATGTTTACATGGACACAAATATTCCAATTCCATTCGGGTTATTTGCTCAAACGGAAAGAATGTAACCTTTGTATACACCACATTCCCAAAGAAAAGTGCCAATCCCAATGAATATATAACCGTATTCCCAGGGGTGGAATACTCCTTTCCCCAATCCGATTGAGGTATCTTGTACCCGCTCAATCGGAAAGTTGTCAGACTGTGTTCTTCTTCCTGGTGTTTTTCTTCTTCTGTTGTTTATTGGCGGTTGGCAAGCAGCTTTGGTGTGCATTAGCGCCATCTGTGGAACAGAATCTAAACCCTTCTATACGCCATTCACAAGTCCACTTTTATTCAAAAAGAAAATATATATCTATATAAAACATGTCCCAAGTTTAATTATAAAATAAACTTTATCTATTCCTGTGCGTTTTTTCAGCGAATGCTGAGATATGATGTAACACGCAGCTCAAGATGTTCTTCGATTAAAAAAATGGAGGCGAGCAATCGGCACTGGACTGCTAAGCAAAGTTTGTTTTATATCGGGGGTCTCAAACTCAATTTACTTGGGGGCCACTGGAGCTCGAGTGTGGGTGAGACTGGGCCGCATCAGGTCCCCCCCCCCCCCAAAAAAAACGCATTTATTAAAACAAAAAAATTAAAAATATATTCTACAATAAAAGCTCTGATAAAACATTCCACTGTTCTCAAATATCTTAATTTTTATTTTTCTACACAAAATAAGATGAAAAATAAATAAACAAATCAAGAATAAAGAAAATCAATCAATCAGTAATAAATAAATAAATATAATAATAATAATAAAACGGCAAATAATAAAAACTTGAGAAACCACATATAGTTGGTGGGTAGACAAATTATTTTTTTCAGATTTTTTCATTTATACTCTTTTTTTATTTACAACATATTGCGCAACTGCAGGGTCTTGAGACACATGCTAACTCGCAAACTAGAGAGCTAGCGACCTAAACGGTAGCCTCCAAGTTATTTCCTTTAAACTTAAATAGCCAAAAACTTACCACTTCCACACGCATAGGGAGGATAACTATTAACAGTTATTTAACCTTTAACATGAACGTTAATCAAACGTAATAATTTTTTCTGGGTACATGATACCATACAGCATCCATATCAAACTTGCGCAGGCCGCACTAACATTAAACTTTCATATCAAGGCGGGGGCCTCAAACTAGTGTCCTGCGGGCCACATTTGGCCCGCGGGCCGCGTGTTTGAGACCCCTGTTTTAGATTCAAACTAAATTTCAAGACTGGACGAAGGAAAAACTGGCAATACAGAGTTATTCCAACAAGTGAAAGAAAAACTCGAGGAAGTCGGTATCACGTGATGTTGATGTTTACGTTTTTACTGGGCATGCCCCATTGACTATTCTGGTTGATTATAGCGGCGCATGTAGACACTCGATTGGAATATTCCTTTCCATGTATACCATTGCTTTCGGAAAGGTCATTCGGAAAGAGAAAAACTCCTCATGTAAACGTGGCTAATGTCTAGTTTTCTTCCTTACCAATAACAAACATCTAAATACGTGTTTGTTTCTCTGTTATGGTTCTCAAAATGTTTTTATGAACCCGTTAGTTTCATCGAAGTCACATGGGCCCTATATTTTGACACGGGAAAAGGCAGTCCGGTTTATTTTGGGCCCAAAATGAAGCTCATCCTTCCTGCCTGACGTGTCGGTAACCTTCTCTTCTTCTTTGTCTCTTCCCTTTTCCTCCCTTAGGAAATGACCTAGAGGCCTTACAGATACATTTGTGCTCTTTGCCACTTCCAATCTGCATCCGCAGAGAGCGGCATCATCTGGAAGCACATTTCGTTTCCGCGGCGAGTTCCACCTACCTCAGCCGGCACTTGGACACGGGAGAAGCAGGAAGCCGGCGGTGGGGGGGGACACACAGAGCCGTGCTTTTCAGAGCAGCATCTCCAGACGGACTGGATCCGTCAAGCTAGCGTCTGAGCCTCATCCCCAGCATCCAGCGTCTATTTGCATGTTTTTTTTTTTGTTTTTTACTTTTGTAACTCTTTGCTCTCCATACTGTTGACCAGTGTTTAGTTTTGCTAATTTTTGCTTTCAACCTGGAAAGTGATTTTCTACTTTCATTAGTGAAGTGCGCTAAAGATTTCTATATGTACAAAGTGTTTATACGCTATAGACTGTATGAAGAATGATCTTTTTCTCCATTCTGAAGGAAAGCTAATGCACTTTACAGCTTGGCTCTAGTACCACTTTTAGCATCGCTAGTTAGTTTTGAGGCTGGAACAGACTCGCGCTCCGCCTGATGGATCTGCAGCTGGGCTGCGTGTAAGCACTTCACAGCGGCTCCCGGCCCCTCTGGTTGCCCTCCGACCTCAGCCACTCCCGCTTTGGCCTCGGCCAGGCACTCTGAGATGAGCCTCTGGCAGGCGGACTCCTTCAGCTGTCTTTTTACGTGACCTGGACAGCGTCAGGACTGTGGCTTTAAGTGTTTTCTGCTTCAGTCAAGAGCACACTGTGGGAAAGCCAAACAGAAAACAGAAACAGGATCTTCCGGTGCCGGCGCACCACCTATGTATTGTTGCAGTGCGCAGCAAAGTAAAATGGACTACAAGCGTCGCTTTTTGCTCGGCGGGTCCAAGCAGAAAGTGCAACAGCACCAGCAGTACCAGATGCCTGAGTTGAGCCGGACCCTCAGCGCCTCCTTGGCCTCCTCTTGCGTGGCGTCTTCGCCCATGGGAATGCCTGGCGGCTGCCACCCGCCTCCCTCCTCCTCCACCACCACCTCCTCCTCCTCCGCCGCCACCACTGCGGTCGCAGACATCCAGCAAGGCATCTCCAAGTACTTGGACGCCCTCAACGTGTTCTGCCGGGCCAGCGCCTTCCTCACAGACCTGTTCAGCAGCGTGTTCAGGAACTCTCACTACTCCAAAGCAGCTATGCAACTGAAGGACGTGCAGGAACACGTCATGGAGGCAGCCAGCAGGCTGACGGCGGCCATCAAGCCGGAGATCGCCAAGATGCTCATGGAGCTGAGCGCCGGAGCCGCCAACTTCAAGGATCAGAACGACTTCAACCTGCAGGATGTCGAGGTAGGTGCCCTCGGGAAATGGCGTGCAAATGCTGAGGTGTTTTGATTTGTTAATATATCGCAGCGATCCGGTCCAGTATTTTAGTTCTAACCAGGGTTCCACTTTTGTTCTTCTTCTTCATGTTCCAGTTCATTGAAAGTTGGCAAAAGGGCATGGCAGGATAACAGCAATATGAAAATATAATACCCCGGGGCACATACACACGTTTACTTAACAAAAGTACTATGCATTTATTCCAGGTGTGGCCTTTATTTGCATTCATGTGAAAGCAAATATTTTTCTTTGAAACTTTACTGTAAACGTCTGCTTTACAGATGCCACATCTTATGTATAAGCAGTGTTTCCGATGACAATGACGTCTTAGTAAAGGAAGTCATCACCTGATATTTATTTGAGGTTTGGCGTTAATATAGGGGTATCAAGTTCTCGTGAGATTAAAATGTGACGATATTTCTTTGTTTTGGAGAAAATCTGTTTCACAAGGACATAGCTTATGGTATCGCTACACGGAATGATAATATAGTAATATTATTAAAGTGGCAGTGTCTAAGGCTTTATTGGAAGCTCACATACAAGGTTCATAAACCTTGCAATCCACCCTTCCTCGGAGTTGCCAGTGTCAGGGAGTGACGTGTGGCTGTTTTTTTCCGCCGTCAAATTTTTCATAAAGCAAGTCTACAAGTCTACTTGATCAAAGTTGCTTAATATTAGTCCGATCAAAAGGACATGGATGGAATCAAACTCAGGTCTCCTAGCTGCATGGCCTACGTGCTAACCACTCAATCGCCGCGCAGCCTTGTTCAATTAAAATAACACATACAAATAAAACAAAGACCAAAAATGCAAAGTGCATCTGGAAATTGCCTAAATGTGCGAGTGTGCATGGTGTGTTGAATAAAGACATTCAGTAGTTGAAAACAAGGCAAACGTCAACAAGCAGTTAAGCAGCGCTTATCCTCACGTGGGGGGTGCTGGAGCCTATCCCAGCTGTCTTGGGGCGAGAGAGGCGGGGTACACCTTGGACTGGTGGCCAACCAATCCCAGGGCACATATAGACAAACAACCATTCACACTCACATTCATACCTATGGACAATTTGGAGTCGCTAATTAACCTAGCATGTTTTTGGAATGTGGGGGGAAACCGGAGTACCCGGAGAAAACCCACGCATGCACGGGGAGAACATGCAAACTCCACACAGAGATGGCCGAGGGTGGAATTGAACCCGGGTCTCCTAGCTGTGAGGCCTGCGCGCTAACCACACCACCACCGTGCAGGGAATGTGGCTCATTGCAGAAATCAATTTAACTAAAAAAAAAGCTCAAATGTCGATACTAATAATATGACAGATAGTATGAATTGCATTATATTAAGATGCATTATTATTAATTTGGTCTCAAATATGTTGACAATAATATTGTTAATGGCAATTTGTGTCAATTATGACTTCCAAACAAACCTGCATTGTTTTGAATCAGTCAAATAAAGTTTGACTGATGCGGTCAATCTTGCGTATCGTCGTCTGGTTGCTAGCGTTTAGTGGCTATGCAGGTGGACTTGTTTACTTTGTCAACCCAACCCTGTTCAGTCACCTCCAACTACAAGAACCCACAGGCTGCTGTTAAAAAAGCACGATGTCCTTAGTCATCAACAATCATTTTTTTTTAGCCCTCGCTACGATGCGTGACTTCACTCTTGTCCTATGACTTGATGAATCAGTGTTTTGGAGCAGGCGCTCCGGCCCCCGGTGTTAAGGTGGTGCGAGGACCTGAGGCCGCCGTGTGAAAAACGCGCTGAATTCTCCACAATC
The DNA here is from genome assembly GCF_037039965.1 of Doryrhamphus excisus. Classification (NCBI taxonomy): domain Eukaryota; kingdom Metazoa; phylum Chordata; class Actinopteri; order Syngnathiformes; family Syngnathidae; genus Doryrhamphus; species Doryrhamphus excisus. Next base: position 19,633,512 of record NC_136369.1, read on the forward strand.
TTTTACACTGTGCAGAATTTTAACCCCTGTGGAATTGGCGCTTTCAATATGCTCACAATGCCCGGGCATGTATTTAGTAGCTGTGGTCAGGGAGGTAGGGGGGGGACACAGCCGGGAGCACTGCTGCGCCCACTGTGGATGTGGCTTTTGCCCAAAACAGGAAACACTTGTGCACCGCAGTCTGTTAAATGTGACTCTCTGTGGTTTCAGATATGCACGCCATGAATATTAGAGGAAGCTCGAGTCAGTGAGAGTTTGGACCGCGTGGCTTGGCACAGGTAGACTGTCTGGCCGTGGGCATAGAGGTGCATTTGTTTAAGCCGGAAGGCATACATGCGATATGTCTGATACTTGACAATGAGCCATATTGCTGCGGTTGAGTTGTTGGTACCAAATCTAATGCTTGCAAAGTGAATCATACACAAAAACATTCAGAAGTAGCCTTAGAAGACTTTCTTTAGAGAATCACCATGATCAACAACATTCTAACGGCGTGCTAATTCAGGAAGCCCCTCTGCGACAGTGTGAAAAGGTTTTCCTTTTTGTCTGCTCAGAGCGGAAGAATGCAGTCTGGCAGCAGTTTGTACGATGAGGACGTCAGAGAAAAGAACAAATACGATTGTAAGATGAGGGAGTTGTGGTATGTGAGGCTTTCCTCTGGTGCTTTACCACCCTGAAATTTCAGGTCAAAGCACTTTTTACCCTCATAGTCATACGAGAATGTGACTTGAATTGATCCAAAATCATGTTTAAAGAGTCTGGCTCTGGAATCGGCGGAGGGTCGGGATCACGGCTGCAGAAAATACTCAAACGAACGCAGTAATTAGGACAGCATTTCATAGGGAAGCGTCATTGCATCACATAACAACGAACGTATCAAATGTCAACATCTGTGTGACATCATAAACACTTCTATGCTAGGACTATGTTAAAAAGCCATAGCATTTCAGTATGTGGAATCAAACTATGGAATGGATTGAGTAAGGAAATCAAACAATGCACAACGATGAGCCAATTCAAGAAACAATAGAAGCAGTTGATGTTTGCTAAATACAAGGATGAAGAGTCTTGAACCAGTCATGATGTGCTATATATATCACTATATTGACACTTACTATGGTACCCATGATGGCATTGGATGCTCATATCACCGAGTACTTTGGTACGTGACAAAAAAAAACAAACAAAAAAAAAATAATTTAAAATAATTAGTAATATTTTATGATAATTTATATAATAATTTAAATAATAATTAAAATAATACAAATTTTTCAAAAATAAAAAAAAAGTGAACAAATATAACAGTTACTGTTGTAAAAGTACCAGATGGAGAGGTAGGATTTAATAAGTTTTGCTTCTACCTACTCCTTTTGGACATGTGGAACATATCACCTTGTACTTTGGTATGTGACAAAAAATATATATATATATTTATATATTTTTTTAATTAATAATATTTTTTTATGACAATTTATATATATTTTTAAATAATAATAAAAAAAATAAAAAAAATGTATTTTTTTAACTATATTAGGAAAGCAGGAAGTGAACAAATATACAGTTGCTGTTGTAAAAGTACCCGATGGAGGTGTATGATTTAATAAGCTTTGCTTCTTCCTACTCCTTTTGGACATGTGGAACATGTCACCTCGTACTTTGGTACGTGACAAAAAAAATATATATTTTTTTTAATTAATAATAATAATTTTTTATGATAATTTATATAATGTTTAAAATAATAATTACAAAAAATTTAATCTTACATTTTTTAAATTAAACGATATTAGGAAAGCAGGAAGTGAACAAATGTAACAGTTAGTGATTGTAAAAGTACCAGATGGAGGGGTAGGATTTAATAAGCTTTGCTTCTTCCTACTCCTTTTGGACATGTGGAACTGGGAACTGATTATGGGATGCACTCAATTGGAATCTGATGCATCTTCAAATTAAATAAAACGATTACCATTAGCATAATTACCAGCACTAGTCAGGTTCCTCTACCACAAACTTTCGGCGTGTGTGTGTGTGTATGTATATGCACCACAAACAACATGACAGAAAGTCTCCAAGTTCAAACTCCAAATGGTAAGGTACTCGGAGTCTTTGCAAAATGTCTTAACAAAGAGGAATGAAGAGGAAGGTCCTATAAATGACCATTTGCAAGCGAACCAATGTGCTTTTCTTCACAATGAGTCAGGAGAGCGGCCATCTGGTAACGATAAAAGGCGCTCTTGATCCACATGCATCACGACATTCCTGGAGTCACAGCAGCAATGCCGCAGGTGTCCGAGGAAAATCATAAGAATAAAAATGTTGACGACTTCACGAGTGACCTTATTTGGGCTAAAGAGGCCCGTTGCCGTTTTGGCTATGTCGTTTGTTTTGTGTTTTTTTTTTTGTCGTCCTCATATTTTCCATGACTCCTAGAGGGATACCGCGCAGCCAATCACATGTGGTCTCCATTATCTAGAGCCGGAGCCGTGTCTCATGTTTTTTTTTTCTTCTTCTACATTGTTGCGGCGCATTACTTTGTAACACTTGCATGTCATCCTGTCTACTTGTGTGCTCAAGCTGTTGTTAAAATGATGACATATGCATCCTCTCGTCTGGCTGGGTGGAATCAATCCAAGCCCCCCCCCCCCCCCTCTCTCATCTGTTTTGTATCTGCTTGGCATACACTCTATTCCCAGGCTATGCCTATAGGGAAAACATTACATATATACAGCATATTTTTCATATAATACCTAATAAGGCACAGCAAATTGTGGCGCTTGGATATTCACGATGATGCTGAATTTGTCTGCCTGAATTTTGTTTGCTGGATGAAATACCTGAAACTCGTCGACCTAAACGTGTTTGATTGTTATTTACTAAATTTGAAAGCTTATGCTGTATGTATATTGTTTAGTACAACACTTCAACAGGGCGGCACGGTGGTCAAGTGGTTAGCAAGCAGACCTCACAGCTAAGAGACCAGGGTTCAATTCCACCCTGGAGTTTGCATGTTCTCCCTGTGCATTCCAAAAACATGCTAGGTTAATTAGCGACTCCCAATTGTCCATAGGTATGAATGTGAGTGTGAATGGTTGTTTGTCTATATGTGCCCTGTGATTGGCTGGCCACCAGTCCAGGGTGTACCCCGCTTCTCTTGCCCGAAGACAGCTGGGATAGGCTCCAGCACGCCCGCGACCCTTGTGAGGATAAGCGGTAGAAAATGAATGAATGAATGAATGAACACTTCAACAACAGTACTACTAATGTAATAGCAGCGCTGATGAGTTTATTGTAAACAATAATACAGCAAGTGCAGCAAACACTTTCACACCAACAGCTGTGGATCACAACTAACATTTTAAAGCACACACAGAGGTAGATAAAGCTCTTGATACTTCAGGGGCAACCATTGCCGTTTTGTAGATTGAAAAAAAAAAACATCGGGACAATTGAGAGTGTTCAGGAAAAGGTAATAAATCTGCCATGCGCATGTTGTTGTATATTTCGTATGGCATTTTTGTCAATAAACACGTTTTACTAGCGTGACCGTGCTCGGTTTAGTACGTAAAGTAACATGCAAGTTGCTGTGCACCCCCACGGGCCTCATCATTGGGGGAACTGAACATGGCTGCTATGTGTGGACCCCCAAAAATGAGTCAGTGTGTCTCTTGTCTTTTACTACCCTGGGATATTTCCAGCAGCTTCCTGAGAATGAAAAGCCTGTCACTGTGGGAAAGTGGAGGGGTGTCCTGTTTCTAGTCTTACGCTTGCCAGACAGCAAGATAAAAGCTTAAATCGGTGATGGGCTTCAACACAATAGCACAATTAAAATGCTTGCTTTCAAAGATTGTAAAATTACTTAATTTTGCCTTCAACAAATACCCACATTCTTTACATACTGTACAGCAGGGGTCTCAAACTCAATTTACCTGGGGGCCACTGGAGCTAGGGTTTGGGCAAGGCTGGGCAGCATCAGGTTTTCCAAAAAAAAACAAAAAAACGCATTTATTAAAAACAGAAAAATATACAAACTTTTTCAGTGCTTTGGTTCCGATTTTCTACAATAAAAGCTCTGATAAAACATTCCACTGTTCTCAAATATCTTAATTTTTCTGCACAAAAAAAGATGAAAAATAAACAAATCAAGAATAAAGAAAATCAATCAGTAATAAATAAATATAATAATAATAATAAAATGGCAAATAATAAAATAAACTTAAACCACATATAGTTGGTGGGTAGACAAATTATTTTTTTTCAGATTTAAAATGAACAAAGCATTATTAGAGCCCCGTAGACATGACAAAACACGACTATAGTCACATTTATACTCTTTTTATTTACAACATATTGCGCAACTGCAGGGTCTTGAGACACATGCTAACTCGCAAACTAGAGAGCTAGCCACCTAAACGGTAGCCTTCAAGTTATTTCCTTTCAACTTAAATAGCCAAAAACTTACCACTTCCACACGGATAGGGAGGATAACTATTAACAGTTATTTAACCTTTAACATGAACATTAATCAAACGTAATAATTTTTTCTGGGTACATGATACCATACAGCATCCATATCAAACTTGCGCGGGCCGCACTAACATTAAACTTTCATATCAAGGCGGGGGCCTCAAACTAGTGTCCTGCGGGCCACGTGTTTGAGACCCCTGCTGTACAGCATATATTACATATACATAACAACAGAGTTAATAAAATAGCTTTATTGTCTTTTTTTGTAAGTTAATCAGCTGCTCTTCCTTCCAGGTACTGGGCCGGTGCTTCTTGACAGTGATGCAGGTCCACTTCCAGTTCCTGTCGCAGACGCTGCAGAAGGTCCAGCCCGTGGCCCAGTCCTGCCTGGCAGAGGCCCTGGCTCAGGCCCAGGAGCGCTCCGCCAACGCCCGCTCCCAAAGTGCAGAAATGGGGCCACTGACGGAGCTGGAGGAAGCCTCCCGCTCGTGGAAAGGTGCAGCGGAGGTATGTTGTCTACATGTAACTTCCTCTATGACCATATAAGGGAGTGACCTTGTCAGCTGTGTTTATCAGGCCATCTGGTTCATTTAATGCCTAGATTGTATACAGTGAAGCCCGTTTATGTCGACGTAACCTAAACTGAAAGTCGCCATTTTAGAGGATTTGGCACATAGAATATTGTCTTCTGGTGCTAAATAAACATGAAACATACCAAATTCTGTAGTAATCCGCAGTAAAACTATAACAGTACAATGACACAGAGAGCATTGCAGTAACTTGATGGGTCAACTGTGCTCTGATACAGTATTTACAGAGTCAGGCCTCGGCCTGGGGGGGTTATATAGAGAGACAGGGCCAGGACTCCTACGCTCATGTTTCAGCATCTAAAACAGTTCCTGATTCTGAGAATGTCTATGATTAAAAAAAAAAAAAAATCTCAGATTGCAATAGAATCTTTTGGAAACAAATCTCAATTCTACAAATAGTTTATGTATCATAGTCAAAGTACCGGACATACCTTCTCATTGAATGACATGAAGTGTCTATTCTCCTGTAACTATATTGACACTTACTATGGTACCCATTATGTCATTTAATTTAATTTAATGATTCATTTTCTACCACTTTTTCCTCACAAGGGTTGCGGGGGTGCTGGAGCCTATCCCAGCGGTCTTAATTTTATTTTATTTTATTTTATTTTATTTTATTTTATTTTATTTTATTTTATTTTATTTTATTTTATTTTATTTTATTTTATTTTATTTTATTTTATTTTATTTTATTTTATTTTATTTTATTTTATTTTATTTTATTTTATTTTATTTTATTAACCATAGTAAGTGTCAATATAGTGATATATATAGCACATAATGACTGGTTCAAGACTCTTCACCCTTCATCCACTCTTCATCTGTATTTAGCAAACACCAACTGCTTGTTTATGCCATCGTATGGTCACATCACCTCGTACTTCGGTACGTGACGAAAAAAAGAAAAAAAACTTCAACTATATTAGGAAAGCAGGAAGTGAACAAATGTAACAGTTACTGATTGTAAAAGTACCAGATGGAGGGGTAGGATTTAATAAGCTTTGCTTCTTCCTACTCCTTTTGGACATGTGGAACTGGGAACTGATTATGGGATCTGAAATAAAACCGTTACCATACTTTTGACTATTACTGTATTCATTATGAATATTGCCGTACCCGCCAGGCCACATCGAGACTGAGAGAGCGGGGTCGTGACGGCTGCCTGGCAGGCCTCCAGGTTCAGCAGCTCTTCTGCTCCCACAACACCAACATCCCAGAACACCAGCTGAAGGAACTCAGCATGAAGACAGACAACGCGTTACAGGTAAATCGTAATTGTACCGGGTGAGCATCAAGGAGGTGTCGGGTGTATTTGTCACTTGAAGTTGTATTGATTTGTCTCTCCGTCCCGTCTGCAGGCGTACAAAGCGGCGCTGGAGAGTCTGGGCCACAGCGAGTATGCGCTGAAGGCTGGCTTCCACCTCAACCCCAAATGCGTGGAGGCGGCCTTGCAGGTGGGTCATCTCTCACGAGTGGATACGTGGAATCTGGGCTATGACTTATCTTATTAGTAATTCATTTCATGAATTAACCAATTTTTGTGTGTAATTAACACATATGCATCATGGCAAGCCACACCTCTGTTATGATGTTATCACAGTGTAGCTCCCCATAGAGTCTGACCCACTTTTTAGAACCTTATTCTGACCTGAACGCATCAACCGCAGTTTGATTCCAACACCATATACGTATCTCCAACTCATAAACGCGTCTCCAGAGTGCCTGGGATCGGAACCACACTTCCTCATTGTCACTAGAGGACCTTGAGATGCATTCAGGGACACTCTGAAAACCACAATTTCTTTATTATACATACTATGTGTTTGTGTGTTCTAAATAAACAAATAAAAACAGTGGATATTTTCATATAACTTTGCTCGGAAATCCCAGAAAATAAACTCAAAACATGTGAATTACAATTACGGTGTCTTTGAATGCAACTCCTTACTGCTCATAATAACACGATTAAAGTGTCTTTTAACTTTATTTCAATAAAATACAATAGAAATTTGAATATTTCAGACATAGTTGCAAACGGTGACTCGTCATGATTAATTTGAAAACCGTAATTAAAACATTTTAATCATTTGACGCTGTTTTTAAAACCTTATTCTGACCTGAACGCATCAACCGCAGTTAGATTCCAACACCATATACGTATCTCCAACTCATAAATGCGTCTCAGGTCTGCCTGGGATCGGAACGACACGTCCTCATTGTCACTAGAGGACCTTGAGATGCATTCAGGGACACTCTGAAAACCACAATTTCTTTATTATACATACTATGTGTTTGTGTGGTCTAAATAAAACAAATAAAAACAGTGGATATTTTCATATAACTATGCTCGGAAATCCCAGAAAATAAACTCAAAACATGTGAATTACAATTACGGTGTCTTTGAATGCAACCCCTTACTGCTCATAATGACACGATTAAAGTGTCTTTTAACTTTATTTCAATAAAATACAATAGAAATTTGAATGTTTCAGACGTAGTTGCAAACGGTGATTCGTCATGATGAATTTGAAAACCGTAATTAAAACATTTTAGTCGTTTGACAGCCCGAGTTATGAGAGGTTACACTAATTTTTATGTATCCCCCATCACACAAAGCTTTGCATATACTGACCTATGTTGGATTTGTTTCTTCTGTTGCAGGGCTGCTGCAGCGAAGCAGAGGCGCAGCAGGCGGGCAGGATGCAGACCACCTCCCAGCCCATCCAGTGCGAGCTGCCCACCATTCCGGTGCAGATCGGTTCTCACTTCCTCAAAGGGGTCTCCTTCAACGAGTCAGCGGCAGAGAACCTCAAACTGAAAATGGTACGGCCGTGTTTTCCAAGTTCATATTCCAATCCGTGCATTTTCTCAATTATGACACAATAATTAATGAGGAAAAACTTGTCAGCAAACGATGCTGCAGCTCATTAAGGAGGCACTGGGCCAAAATGGGGTGTCCCCCAGAGACGACTCCCCCGTCACCGAGGTGCTCAACCAGGTGTGTCCATCCAGCTGGAGAGGGGCCTGCAAGACGGCCGTCCAGCTGCTCTTTGCTCAGGCTGGGCTGGTGAGTACACAATGATGTCGTTTCCACCAGAAACCGCGATAGCACACTCCCCCCCCCCCCCCCCGTTTGACACCTTCATGGTTCTGGCATCACTGTATTCTTCTGGGGATTTTGACTATTAGGGGTGTGTATTGGCAAGAATCTGGCAATACGATACGTATCATGATACTAGGCTCACAATACGATATATCACGATACTGTTAACAAGGCGATATTTTTTTTGTTTTTTTGTAGTTAAAGATTACTAAACTTACTAAACACATTTGTATTCCATTAGAACAGTACGTTATGCTGTATCACAAACTTTACTCTGTAAAAACGTGTGTAGCATTTGAATCAATAAAGCTTTAACATCCATCTTTAAATTTACAAAAAAAACCATAAAAACATTCATTCATTCATTTTCTTCCGCTTTTACCTCATATTACAATTGAGTGCATCCCATAATCAGTTCCCAGTTCCAGTACTGGTACTTTTACAACAGTAACTGTAACATTTGTTCACTTCCTGCTTTCCTAATAATATAATAATACTATATATACTAATAAAAAAATTAAATTTAATTTTTTAAATTATTATTAAAAATGTATTATATAAATTACCATAAAAAATATTATTATTAATTAAAAAAAATATATATATGTTATTTATTTATTTATTTTTGTCACATACCGAAGTACGAGGTGACATGTTCCACATGTCCAAAAGGAGTAGGAAGAAGCAAAGCTTATTAAATCCTACCCCTCCATCTGGTACTTTTACAATCAGTAACTGTTACATTTGTTCACTTCCTGCTTTCTTAATTTAATTTAATTTAATTTAATTTAATTTAATTTAATTTAATTTAATTTAATTTAATTTAACTTAATTTAATTTAATTTAATAACCATAGTAAGTGTCAATATAGTGATATATATAGCACATCATGACTGGTTCAAGACTCTTCATCCTTGTATTTAGCAAACATCAACTGCTTGTATTGTTTCTTGAATTGGCTCATCGTTGTGCATTGTTTGACGTCCTTACTCAATCCATTCCATAGTTTGATTCCACATACTGAAATGCGGAACGAAGTATCGCGATATATCGCCGAAACGATATTTTCTTACACCCCTATTGACTATATGGTCCACAACTTGCATTGTAACGTGTAAGCCAATACCGCAGAGACACAAAAGAGAAACGTTCCCTCCACATCTGGATGAAGGATGGGCTCGCCTGTGCTGGCTTCTCCACCCTCCAAAAAATCTTTGCAGAGTAACATTAGTGTGTTTATCCTGCAGTGTTTATTTCGTCTGTGTGGTCTGATGTGTGTGTGTGTGTGTGTGTACTCCGTCAGGGGAGTGTTCCCATGCCAGCTTGTTATAAAAGAATGATGATGATGGATGGGCCCGTGTCGCTCCTTATCTGCCTGACAGAACCTTGTAAATACATGAGAACAGACACACGACTCGCCGTTACGATGCAGTCGTAACATCGTCACCTTCCCAGAAAAACACAACTATTTGTTTGGAGTTCCTGGAAGAATCCCCCCCCCCTTTTTCTTCCTGTCCTCACTAATCTGTGTGTCAGCATTAAATCCTCATAAGGGAGGGAGCCTGCGGTTTCCGTGGATACACCTGCCCCCCCTTTCCTCATAATAACAATGGGGTAACTTCCTGCAGTGCAGTACAGTGCAGGAAATAGACCCCTCCCACTTTTCGACCCAGCTGTGAAGGTTCAGGAGGAGCCGAAGCCTCTTTGAAATAACTTATTTGCTGTTTCCGGCTCATTTCGAGATTTTGTCCCTCATCCCTTCCCGCTGTTTTCCAAAATATCGACAAGCTAACAGACTTACTGATTAGCGTGTGTCTTCACAGGTGGTGGTTGATACAGCTCAGATAGAGAACAAGGAGTCCTACGCCCCTCAGATCACCCTAGAAGGATCCAGGCTGGTGGTCCAGGTCCCCTCCACATGGTGAGCGAGTCCAAAATGTGTGCGTTTCCTCGAGCTACGGTTCAAGTTGAATGCACGAGTGTGTGAGTTTTTGCGGGAGCCGAGGGACAAAAGTCAACAAAGTGACAGCATGTGGTTGACTGATGATTTCCGTGTACACTAAAAAAAAAAGCAGGATGTGACATTCAGGATCTTCAATTTGTGTCCGGAGGCTCAGGTTTTAGTCCAAACACATGATGAACTTCCTGATTAATAGGAGTACAATTTGAACTAGAGGAGGGGTGTGTTTGTTTTTCATGCCTGGACAGCTGAGATGAATGGAGGCAGCCAATGCATGAAACCAGTCTGAGCTCTAGAAAGTCTTTTTTTTTTTTTTTTTGTGCTCCTCTTCATTTTTGAATATCCCGTGTCAGCTGTCTGTTTGTCTAGGCCCGCGCCGCCAAGCAGGATTTGCGGGTTTACAAGGTAACTCCAGGTTATTTTGTGTTAAGAGTTCAATGCTGTGCACAGTTTTATCATCACGCTATCAGGGTCTGCTGACACTTCCTCGCCTTCTTCTACCGAGTGTCTATATTAAAAGATATACATCATCCGTAGAGCCTCTTGGCGGGAGCTCCACTCGCAAAGCTTTTGCGCTCAAACCTTTGTACTTGTTGACCTTGTGAGAGCAAGGAGAGCAAGCCATTATCCCGTGCACAAAAGATACAAAATCTCATCTGACACGACTTAAGAGGCTGAACACATAAAACCGGTTGCAGCTGAAAGAGATACAAGAACACTGATAAAATAATGTGTGTGTGTGTGTGTGTGTGTGTGTGCAGGTGTCTGAAAGAAGACCCGGCAACAATGTCTTTGCTCCAGCGTAGCCTTGATCCAGAGAAGACGCTGGGCCTCGTTGATGTGCTCTACACTGCAGTCTTTGACATCAATAGATGGAAGGAGAGGAAGTGAGTCACATTATTATTATTATTATTCATTCATTTTCTACCGCTTATCCTCACGAGGGTCGCAGGGGTGCTGGAGCCTATCCCAGCTGTCTTCGGCCGAGAAAGGCGGGGTACACGCTGGACTGGTGACCAGCCAATCACAGGGCACATATAGACAAACAACCATTCAAACTCACATTCATACCTATGGACAATTTGGAGTGGCTAATTAACCAAATTATAACCAAATTATAACCAAACCAAATAACCAAATAACCAAACTAATTTTGGAATGTGGGAGGAAACCGGAGTACCCGGAGAAAACTCACGCATGCACAGGGAGAACATGCAAACTCCACACGGAGATGGCCAAGGGTGGGATTGAACCCGGGTCTCCTCGCTGTGAGGCCTGTGTGCTTACCCCTTGGCCAGCCGTTATTGTGATTGTGATTGCGATTATGATTGTTATGATTATTATTATGATGATTATTATTTTAATATATTATTTGTATTATTATGATTTTTTATTTTTTTATTATCATGATGATGATTATTATTAATATTATTATTGTGATCATGATGATGATGATTATTGTTTTATTATGCTATTTTGTTTTATTATATTATTATTATAATTTTATTATTATTACTATATTATTATTTATTTTTATATTTTTATTTTATTTTCTTATATTATTTTTAAATTTTTATTATTATCGTGATCCTGATGATGATTATTTGTTATTTTATATTATTATTATTATTTACTTTTTTTTTTATTAATTTTAATTTTTTATTATTATCGTGATCATGATTATGATTATTATTTTTATTATTATTATTGTGATCATAATGATTGTTATTATACATTTTTTATTATTACATTTTATTATTGTCAAATGGAAGTCAAATTCCATTCCAACAAGTGCTGGAGTGCATGAGAAAGCTGAAAAGGATAACATCCATCTTTTTGAACACAAGGCCTTTTATGAATATTATATTTCCCAGTACAGCAGCGACAGAACCAATGTTGTAATAGCAGTAAGGAGCAAACTGCTGAGCCAGCATTAAAGACGCTGATGAGTTCAATGTTAACGACTATTAATAATTACATGATTCTTCTTTCCAAAGGGAACAATCTTTGCCGACTATTCAGATTCAACTACAGCGGGAGAGCCCGGACTTCGGCGGCCATGTGGATCTACCGCCGGGCGCCAGCTCCAAGGCCTCTAGCGGCCTGCCCAAAACCATCTCCAAGCTCACGTCCAAGTTCACCAAGAAGGCGTCATCGAGCTCCAACAGCGGGGGCAGTTACTCCATCCCCACCACCCCCTCCCGCAGCATGCTGAGCAGCGGCGGGTCCGAGGACAAGGCCAAGAGTTTGGGCCGCAGCGAGGGGAGGCTGCACAGCATCCTTCAGATGGGCGGTCTCTCCTGCGCCCCCGACGCCAGCCAGCAGAACCCGCTGGCTAATGGTCTAGGCTGCGACGACCAGGGCATGAACCTCCCCACCGACCAAGAGATGCAGGACGTCATCGACTTTCTCTCAGGGTTCAACATGGGCAAATCCCAGCAGGCCTCCCCCCTCGTCAAGAGGAGGAACTCTGTGGCATCCGCAAACCCAGCCGAGCTAAAACCCCCGCCTGGACCGTCGCCGACATCCCCGGGTATATCTCACAGCGCCCTGCCGCCCCTGAGCCAGACCCTACCCCAGCCCCAGGCTCAGGCTCCCACATTAGTTCAGAAGCAGCAGCCAAATGCGACATCGCAACAGCAGCCGCCCCCGCCTGCGCCCCAGCAGCCCTCCCCGCAGGCCCTCCAGTACTACCAGCACCTCTTGCAGCCCATTGGCCAGCAGCAGCAGCAGCAGCCGCCGCCCCCTCAGCTTCCTCCCCAACAGACACCCCAACAGGTCCTACCCCAGCAGAGAGTGGCCAGCAAGTGGCTCGGCACATCTAGCCAGCAAGCACCCCCTGGAGGGTTGTCACCCCTGGGTCCCATCGGCCAGTGGGGGGGCTCCCCGGGGCTGCCGGACCTGAGCTCAGACTTGTACAGTCTGGGCCTGGTGAGCACATACATGGACAGCGTCATGTCCGAGGTGCTGGGCCAGAAACCTCAGGGGCCGCGAAACAACACGTGGCCCAACAGAGAGCAGAGCGACGGCGTGTTTGGCGTCCTGGGGGACACGCTGCCCTTCGACCCCGCGGGTAATGCCAAGTCTCTGCCGCGGTTTGACGTGGTCTATGCAAAACGTGTCTGAAAGTCAAACCTCTTCCACAGTCGGCTCTGACCCGGAGTTCGCCCGCTACGTCGCCGGGGTCAGCCAGGCCATGCAGCAGAAGCGCCAGGTGCAGCATCCCCGTCGCCCTAGCAACCCTCGCAGCAACTGGCCCATGCCGGATGAGCAGCACAGGACCTGGGGCCACCCCGAGTACTACAGCGAGGGGTGGGTGTCACCTTCTTTAACGTCATCTAAGAACACCCGTCAGGTCGGCTTCCTTTTCCAGCTAACATGACCGCTTGTTGATGTTTGCGTCTTCTCAGCGAGGCCGTGAACAGCAGCTGGTCGGCCAATCAGGGAGACTCCGCCAGCTCCAGCGATGAGACGTCCTCCGCCAATGGAGACAGTCTCTTCTCCATGTTCTCTGGGCCGGATCTCGTGGCCGCAGTCAAGCAAAGAAGGTACGTTTTGAGAGAAAAAAAAAAAAAGACAACTTTCTTAATGTTGGCCCGTTATGTTCTACTCCCTTATGTTTTACTGTACTGCTGATACAGTATTGATGGTGTTCATTCACAATACACAATTATGCAAACATGTATAGTGATAAATATAATGATAAACCAGTGTGGCTGATTGGGCTACTAGCCTCCGACATCGATAACATTCATTCATTCATTTTTGCTGGAGCCTATCCCAGCTGTCTTTGGGCAAGAGGCGGGGTACACTCGCCAGCCAATCACAGGGCACATATAGACAAACAACCATTCACACTCACATTCATACCTGTGGACAATTTGGAGTCGGAGAAAACCCTTGCATGCACGGGGAGAGAGATGGCCGAGGGTGGAATTGAACCCGGGTCTCTGCACGCTAACCACTCAACCACCGTGCCAGATCGATAACAATCAGCCATAAATATTTTGATTAATCAGATAAATTAATCGGAAAGAGATCAAGACAGACTTAAAAATATATATACTATTTTACATTATTTTTCCTATTTTCACAGCATTTCTGGCATTTTTCTCAAATAGAATATGTCTAAAAAAAATAATAATTTTGACAAATGTTGCCCTGAAGGAGCTAACAGGGAAAAGGTCTAGTCATCATAAAAAAACGTGCATACGCGTGAAAAACTGCAGACAGGAAGTAGCACACGAATAAACAAATGACACAAATAGAAGCTTTGGTTTAAGTTAGGGAAGATGATTGTATGTTTATGTTTACACCCAAACGTCGTCTACAGGAAACACAGCTGTGGTGAGCCAGAAGTGTGCACGCTGCCCTCGCCGCCGCTCCATCACATGACCGACGACAGCCAAGTAAGCTCCGCCTTTTGGACGCTTTTTTTTTTTACGTCATGAAGGATAACCTTGATATTGAAGCACGTCTCCGCTCTTTTTTTTTTTTTTACATTTTTTAAATTTCTGTCTCCGCTTGGAGTGTTTGGCGTATGTGTGAAAAATGCTGACTCATCACTTATCTGATGTGTGCAACTGAAAGTGAAAGTGAAGAGTGAAAAACACCTTTTGTGTCTGGAGCATGCAGTGTATTGACTTAGCAAGTATTCGCTAGCTCCTTTACTCATTCTTGCTACGGGAGGAGATAATGGAAGTAGAAATAACTACACAAGTATCAAAGTAACCGTCAGACTCTAATAGATACATAGTATATACCCGTATATATATATATATACACACAGCATATATAAATGATAAGTTGGTCTTTAATCATGAAAAGTGTAGTGGGAGGTACTGTACTGTACTGACCCAAATATAGGACAACACTTCTTTTTTCAAGGTATTTTTTTTGGACTGGTGGGTGTGACAGGAAGAAAAACTCTGACTCACTTGGGGAGAAGTCGTTGGGTGTCGCATGTTGGTTTGCACGTATGAATCTCAAGACCCAGAATATAAGATGAATATAAGACTTATAAAAATTACATTGAATATTATTACTTATTTGTAATATTCAAAGTACTTTTTACACACTAGTTTTTTTCTTGAAAATAGTTAATAATATTATTTTCTTTAGAAAATGTGACTTTTCAGAATATTATGACATTATTGTTTTTTGAAAACAAATTAATTCTCATAAGACTTTTTTTTCTCATGGAAAAACACTACTAGTCTTAAAAAAATAATAATAATAATAATAATTATAAAAATAAAAATACACTGTTATTCTTGGAAATGCTTGAAGAAATATGACTTAATTCTAGTAATTCAAAATTGTAATTATAAAAATATTTTATTTATAACTTATTTTATTTAGAAATAGTTTTTTTTGAATATTCTGACATTTTTTACTTGGAAAAAGTACTACAACATTTAAACGTATTTTTTTCATTTATAAAAATATTTTATTTAGAACTTATTTTATTTACAAATATTTATAACTACGAGTAAATACTAGTAGTATAATTACTACTAGAACTTGTTTTTCCTATTTTCAGAATATTATGTTTTTTTTTTTGAATATTCTGACATTTTTTACTTGGAAAAAGTACAACATTTAAACATATATTTTTTTAATTTATAAAAATATTTTATTTATATCTTATTTTATTTATAAATATTTCTAGTAACTACTAATAGTATAATTACTACTAGAACTTGGTTTTCCTAGTTTTTTTACTTTTTTTTTTTTTACACAATATTTGTTTTTTTTATGTTTTTTAAAGATTTTTTCTTTTAAATGGACTTAACACATGTAATATGATTTCATTCATTTTTCCAAAATGCTCCGCAGGACAGCAAAACAAAAACATGGCCTCCCAAAGCGCCGTGGCAGCACTCGGCCCACAGCAGCTTGACGGCGGCGGCGGCGGCGGCGGCGGCGGCGGCGGCGGCGGCAGCCAATCCCAGCTCTTCCTTGTACCAGATGAACCTCCTGCCGCCGTCGTCGCAGTGGAGCGACTCCATGCAGATGCTCCAGTCGCCCGTATGGTCGGCGGCCAGCGAGTGCTCGCCGGCGCCCGCTATCTCCTCGCCTTTCCCCTTCGCCCAGCAGCAGCAGACGCAAACGCAGCAGACGCAACAACAACAACAACAACAACAACAACAGCAGCAGCTGAAAGCCATGAACAAGGGCTTCAAGGCCTTCCCCTTAAAACACGAGCACAGGCCCTCCTTCCTGCACCAGTACTGACAAGTAAATACTCAACACACTCAAAGTATTTGTACACAACAGTACACACGACTATGAGGGCCACACTCACAACTCTAACAGTACTACCGCCACAATACAGTCGTAGTAAACAAGGCGTTTAAACTTGAAAAATACAACCTTTATTTTTCTCCAGAAAGATCATCTATTCTTGTAACATGACTTCTTCTACTGTACTTTTTATTTCAGTAATCAAATATTAGGACTTTATTCATGTAGTATACTATTTTTCAATAATCAAATATTAGGACTTTATTCATGTAGTATACTATTTTTCAATAATCAAATATTAGGACTTTATTCATGTAGTATACTATTTTTCCCAACAAAAAAAAGCCCACACAACCATGTTAATCAAATATTCAGACTTTTTTTCTTGAGAAAACATGACTTTGTTAATTAAATATTAAGTTTTTTTTCTTCGAAAAAAATCGAATTAAAAAAATTCCGATTTTTTTTTGTTGTTGTAATATCACGACATTTATTTTTTAAATGGAACGTTTCACCATTAAAACAAACAAAAGTAACACTTTATTATCAAAATATGACAGTTTTTTCCTTGGGGAAATAAAATGGCATGACTTTTTTCATAAAAGACTTCATTCCGGGGTATTTTTCTTGAATAAATACAAAAATAAATACAATAAATGAAGTTTTTGTACTACGACTTTTTCTGGAAAAGTTTTATTCTTGTAAATTCAAAATATACAAAAATATGACAACTTCAAATGAAGAAAATTGACAAATGAAAAATACAGTTTTTCATAAATGATATTTTTTTCAATAGCATTACAACTTTTTCTTGAAAAAAAAATTACATTTCTATATACAACTTTTACACAAACATACTGTACTGACATATTTATTCTCATCACGTTTTGTAATGAAATACCACAAGTTTGGTCGACTTTAGTCGCCTAGCGGTGCGACTTTATTCTTGTAATATGACCTATTTTTCTTGAAAGATGTCGTGCATGACATGCATTTTCTTAAAAAATATGTAACAATATTCTCACAATAGGATTTTTTCGTGACTGAAATCTGACTGCAAAATTTCGATTTAATTCTCGGAACATCGCTCTTGTAATATTCTGACTTTATTCTCACAGCTTTTGCGACTTTATTCTTGGAATATTTCTAAAGTACAAAATACAACCTTATTCTGGTGATATCTTGACGTATTTTTCTTGACAAAAGTAATCTTAGAATTAGAGTTACTTCGACTAGTAAAAAAAAAAAAAAGTTAACATTGACCGGATTATGCTTATGCTTTTTGCGTAAAATTTTTTGTAGTAAAGTAATATTAACAACTTTTTAAATAATTATTTTATTGTCATAGCGCTACACCTTTTTCTCTCTCCTAAATTTACGACTTTATTCTTGCAAATCCATGACTTTTTTTTTCTTGTAAATGTATGACTTTTTTGTCGTGAATGTAGAAAAAGCTCATGACTTTAATACTCTGTCCTAACAGCATTGCCTGAAACGGCTAGACGGGCAAAAGTGATATTATGACTTTTTTCTCGTAAATTTACGGCTTTATTCTTGCAAATTGATGATTTTTTTCCTCGTAAATGTACGACTTTTTTGTTGTAAATGTAAAAAAATCTCAACACTTTAATACTCTGTCCTAACAGCATTGCCTGAAACGGCTACATGGGCAAATGTAATACGACTACGACTTTTTTCTTGTAAATTTACGATTTTCTTGACGTTCTCGAATTCTCAAAACTGTTTTAATACTCTGTATTGCCTGAGACAGCGATATGACGTCTTACGTGATAATGGGCCATGGGCAAAGGGAAATGCGATTTTAGTTTATGCGTTTTTCTTGTAATTGTTAGAGAAAAAAAAGTTGTAAATTTACGACTTTATATTCATGAATGTACAACTTTATTCTCATAAATGTGTGTTTTTAGCATCGTAACTTTATGCTAGTAAATGTACAACTTTATTCTCTTAAATTTACGACTTTGCTCTCGAAATCAGATTTTTTTTTCAATACGTCCCAAATACGTCGGCGTACGAAAATGACTAACATTTTCCGACTTCCGAATTTGTGCCAATTTTATACTAGTACAAAAAAAAGTGTTCAGAGTTCTGGTATGTTATAGGGGGGTGGGGGGTGGTAACGTTCCGACAATGAAATGTTGAAACTATTTTGACAATTTCCCCCAGAAAAAAATTGTCATTTTAAAGACTTAATGTTATTTTTTTTCTCGTAAAACTACGAGAAAAAAAGTTCTACATTTACGACTTTATTTTCATAAATTTATGACTTTATTTTCATAAATGTACGACTTTATTCTCGTACATTTTTTTTACTTTATTCTCGCAAATGTATGTTTTTAGCGTCGTAAAGTGTCTTACTTTATTCTAGTAAATTTACGACTTTATTCTCATAAATTTACGACTTTGCTCTTGAATTCAGATTTTTTTTTTCAATATGTCCCAAATACGTCGGCATACGAAAATGACTTCCGAATTTGTGCCAATTTTATACTAGTAAAAAAAAAAAAGTGTTCAGAGTTTTGGTATGTTATGAGAGGGCGGGGGTAACGTTCCGACAATAAAATGATGAAACTATTTTGACAATTTCCCCCAGAAAAAAATTGTCATTTTAAAGATTTTATTTTGGTTTTTTTCTCGTAAATCTACGAGAAAAAAAGTTGTACATTTATGACTTTATTTTCATAAATGTACGACTTTATTCTCGTACAGTTTTTTTTTACTTTATTCTCGCAAATCCCCCAAGAAAAAAAAATTGTCATTTTAAAGATTTTATTTTGTTTTTTTTCTCGTAAATCTACGAGAAAAAAAGTTGTAAATTTATGACTTTATTTTCATAAATGTACGACTTTATTCTCGTACAGTTTTTTTTTTTACTTTATTCTCGCAAATCCCCCAAGAAAAAAAATTGTCATTTTAAAGATTTTATTTTGTTTTTATCGTAAACTTGACAAATCGACAAATAAGTTTCTATAACTTTAGAACTGTTTTTTTCCCGTTTTTTCAGTGTGGCCCTCCTACTCCTGTGTACCTACTCGCCCCCCCAACCCCCCAACCCCCGAGTCCCCATGCCATGATGACTAAACAGGCGGCGGCCATGGTGTTGGTTTCTCTGTCTGCGGCGGGCAGTGGCGCCCCCCTCAGGCAAGAGCTGGAGACCGCTTGAAACGACGTAACGTAACATAAGCTGTAACTGCCAAAATGTACGGCCATTGACGAAATACACACTTTTTACCACCAGGCTTTGAGCGGGCTCAGCACACGTTAATGGACACTACTACTACTACTATTACTACTACTACTACTACTACTACTATAAGTATAGTTTTTTTTTTCTCTTATCCAAGCAGCAACAAATGTGCCATGTTGGAATCGACCATAGCACTTCAGTCCTCGGGCGTCCTTTGCAACCAAAGCAGGAGATATGAAGTTAGCGCTTTGACACCAACTCTTCTTCTTCTTCTTCATCTTCTTCTTCTTCTTCGTCTTCACGTGTGTCGTCCTTTCTCTGGTCCAAGTATTGACAGTATTACTTATTTTTCTATTTACCACGACTGTATGTCCTCCTACAACAAGAGAGGGAGAGAATTTTTTTTTTTTTTTCAACTGTTATTTTCCCGCCGATGTGAAAAAAAGCGCATTTTGTCCTCCATCTTTACCAAAAAAAATAAGAAATAAAACACTTTTTTTTTTTTTTTGATTGCTTTCTATGGGCGCCGCTTATCGCCCGGAATGTTTTTGTTTTTTTTTTTGTTTAGTGGATGTTTGCCGATGCCAATGTTGCCTGTATTTATGATAATGACACCATGTTTTCAGAAAAAACTAACATACTTAAAATGTTTACAGTTTGCTGTATATACATATAAATATATATCTTTTTATAGTTAATAATCAAACATATATATGTATATGTATACATATAGATATATGTATGTATATATATATGGTTTGTTTGCTTTTTCTTTTCTCATTTTGGGGTTCTGTGTTCTCTCCCTAATATTCTGATTTTTTTTCTAAAGACATCCAATGACAAAACGTGTTAGCTTTTTCTCAGCCGTGTCAATTGGTTGACTTATTAGTGGCTCAAATGAAAATAAATGATAACATAGATGACGTGAAGGGGGGGGGGGGCTGGGGAGGGCTGCTTGGCTTATGTTGCTTCTTGTTCCTTTGAGCTGGCACCTTCAAAAAAAAAAAAGTCTCCCCAAGTGTACCAGCAATGCAAAAAAAGAATAAAAATAACTAGCAATTTGAAAATGTTTTCTCCTTTTTATGGCTCATTTTTTTCATGGCTGAATTTATTAGGCCTCGGTATTTAGGCACATCAAGTTGGAGTAGTTACTGAGGAACTTATGTACATGTACATTTTGAGAGTAGTTGCTGAGGAGCTAATGAGTAACTTAGTCACCAAGGAACTTAGGTACATACACTTAGAGTAGTTACCAAGGCACCTGTGACTAAGGCATGTGACTTTAGAGTAGTTATTGAGGAACTTATGTACATACATTTTGAGTAGTTACCGAGGAACTAGTGACTAAGGCATGTGACTTTAGAGTAGTTACTGAGCAACGTATGTACATACATTTTGAGTAGTTACAGAGGAACTAGTGACTAAGGCATGTGGCTTTAGAGTAGTTACTGAGGAACTAATGAGTAACTTAGTCACTAAGGAACTTAGGTAGGTACATTTAGAGTAGTTACCAAGGAACTAGTGACTAAGGCATGTGACTTTAGAGTAGTTTAGTTACCGAGGCATTTATGTACATACATTTTGAGTAGTTACCGAGGAACTAGTGACTAAGGCATGTGACTGGAGTAGTTGCTGAGGAACTAACAAGTAATTTAGTTACTGAGGAACTTAGGTACATACATTTAGAGTAGTTACCAAGGAACTAGTGACTAAGGCATGTGACTTTGGAGTAGTTACTGAGGAACGAAGGACGACTTGAAGTAGTGACTACGGCACATACATTCAGAGTACTTACTGAACTAATGATTAAGGCACATCTTGAGTAGTTACTGAGGAACTAATGACTAAAGCTCATACAGAGTAGTTACTGAGGAACTAAAGTACGTACATTTAGAGTAGTTTCTAAGGAACTAATCATTAGCTACCTATGGCACATACATATAGAGTAGTTACTGAGGAACTATGGCACATACATAGAGTAGTTACAGAGGAACCATCGTCAAAGGCACATACAGAGTAGTTACTGAGGAACTGGTGAGTAGTGGTTAGGTTTTTGTGTACCTTCTTGTAAAGTGTTCCAGACAACTTTTCTCTCAAAATCGCAGTTTTATTCTCAGAGTATTAAGATCACCTAATACTGTTGTGGCTTTACATTAAATAAAGTTTTTTTTAATAATAAAAAGAGACATCAAGACAGGATAAATGAATGAATGCAAGTATTTTCATTTGGATTTACAGGTGAACATATCAAGGAAACATAAGTTTTGTAACAATAGTTTATTTTTTTTTACAGAAAAACATTACAAATAAAATGTTATCACAGGAGTGAAAACCAGAATAAAGTTAGAGATTTTTTTTTATTACACCTGGACTTTTATCATATGAGAAAAAAATCATAGAAGAAAATATTTTTACAAGAATAAATATTACATAATACTACCAAAGACTTGTGACAGATGTGTGATTCTATGATATTCATGATTTTATAACTTAATACTTTTTTTTTACACTTTCATAAGATGAATAGTTATGACAAAACCAATTTTTCCTCATAATATTGAGCCAATACTCTCAATAAATTACAACAAAATAAATGAATGAATGTTCCAGGTTTCCGCATTTGGAGTGGTGGAAAATGAAGAACACAGCAATAAGCTTCCTTCGTCTGCGTCGATGCTGAGCTGTGATCACGCTGGTGACAAACAAGCACAACAAAAATGTTTATGATAAGAAAACACAGCAAAAAGAATGCAAAGTGTTGAGGACACACCTGTGGGCTGTGACGTGTTGCCTGATGTGCTGCCGGCGGGGCTGGCATCTGCGATGGTTGCCAGGTAGACTATATTACGGTGCAGGAACTGTTGGTACCTGTTTGGGGCAGGAAGAAGCAATATTGTTCCATTTCGGTCACCGACACCAACGACCGTAAAGTGATGGTTGCTAACTAGCACTAGCACTAGAAGCTAACAAGAAGATTGAGTTGTTAAGAACTTACTTGACACACTCCACAGCACGTCCCTTTTTCAAGTAGTCGGCAATGCATCTTATTAACTGGTCGTTTTCGTCTAAAAGCTACAAAAAAGCACAGAAACAGCAAAAACGGTAAGTTTTCCAGAAAGCCGTTGTCGCCTCGCCGCCATTGCTAGCATAACATGCTACTGATACCGTAAATACTATAACGAATAAATGTGGTTTCATTGCATAATAATTATAATTATTTCATTCAGATTCGTTGTTGTTGTGGCCTACCCTTTGTATGGTTTCTTGGTTGATTTTAGCCTCGCCGCGAAGCTTTTTAGGCACAAAAACAATCGACATCTTTCATTTCCTTGTTGAAGCTCTTCTACTGTTAAGGGAAACCAACGCAACATTCTAGCCAATCAGCTCACAGCGCCATCTAGCGCACCGGAAGAGAGTAGCAGCCAAAAACAATTACGTCATGCATCCTAGCTAAACAAACCTCCATATGCATTAGCTTTTTAAGATCGTGATTTTTTGTTTTTACGGATTTGGACTCCAGGTTTTTTGGACTCCAAACAACTTGGATTAACAGTTTGCTATAATTAATAATACTGAGTAAATTTTAAACATGTATACAGTACAGTACAAAACTCCATTTGGCTGGATTTCAAGGGGCGTCTTCCTTGTTGGTTTTCTGTCTTCGGGAACGGAACTGTATCTCCAACATGTACAAGTAGCGCCCTCTACCGGACAATAAAAAATAAACACCCTGGCTAAACAAACATGGAGGCAGAAATGTGGCGAAGGTAAGAGTTTTCCTTGTTTGCTTGTTGTTCTCAAAAGTATAGTAATGAAATTATAAGCTAACATTTTTCTTTTAATACTTTTTAGACTGTGAGTGGCAAGATTAATATTTTAAAATAATGTATTAGTAACTTTTAGCTATTTGGAAATAGAGTATGCCCATCTGCAGTGGATAGAAAATCCACATTTTTCCGTAAAGTGTCTTTTGAGTATTTTGAAAAGCGCTGTACAAATAAAATGTATATTATATTAATTATATTACTACAATTAATGTAATTATCTTGTAATAATACATTTTTGTATTTGTCCACCAGATGGCACTACTCTTTCCCATTCAAAGCATGCAGCAAAAGTGGGCCCTTTTTTACTGCTTGACAACTTTTTTTAAACATGAACATAATTATAGTTTAGTAAAAGACTTGACTCATTTAAAATGGTAAAGTATTAAAGTATAGTCTATGAACGAGGGATCTCTTCTTTTAAACCACAAATGTGGTTGAAAATCTCCTGTCCTTAATTACCTTGTCCAGTCACAACACTTTACAATAATAATAAAAAAAACACACAGATTTTATTACTCTTTTGAAGTCTTTATTGTTTTTATGTAAAAACTGAATTTTGCTGATAATTCCCAAGAAAACAACTCCAATTTCCAGAAGCTGGAGGTAACAAACTTTTAGGAAAAAAAACAACAATGTTGGTTCCTTGTCAATAACTCAATTGACTGGCCTGGCTAATCAGGCTATCATGCAGTGTCCGGCTTATCTGTGCAACATTTGACTTGAAACAGCACATTTACAAACAATGCCGTCCTAAGTTCTGCAGAACCACCCCCCCATTACCCCCCCCTCCCCTCCCTCCCTCCATTCAGCTCTGTTCTCACCTCATAGTGCTTCATTTTCAATACATTTGCCATAAGCTTACATTAAAGGGAGAACTGTAGAAAAATCCCTCCCGTTGAAGGCACTCCCTAAATATAAACACACCAAGAGCCCAAAAAGAAAGAAATAAGAGGAAATTCTGTGACATCTTGGGGTCACACAAAGGAGAAATAAAAACAAAAACCTTCACAGGAGCGCTTCACAGAATTTGGGGATCCTTCAGTAAACTTAACTGAGTGGGAAATGGCTGACGTGGTTAAGTACGAGAGACGAGACGTTTGACAGAATGCTAACTTTTTTTGGCAGGCTAACTACTAAAGCGTTCGTAGGAAAATAAGACGAGTCAACGGGAGGATGCGGGTCTTTGTCCTTTCAGCCAACACAAGCGGGAACGCCTTTAAAAAAAAAAAAAAAAAAAAAAAATCGCACAAAGTGGAAGAAGTGCACGTTCCTGCGTTCAAATTTGGTTTTTCCTTTGGACCGCCTCGACACGGCCTTTGCGGCATTCCACCCCCCAAAAAAAATGGCAGTAATAATAGAAAAAGGAGACAAAAAAATAAAGCTATCTAGCGCACGGTACAAACAGGTCGCTGCAAAGAGAACAACTTATTTTTTACACAGCAGTTAATGAATGAAACAACAAAAGACCAAAAAAGGGGGACGGGGGACAAGGGGAGCCGGTGAGAGGACGACCCTGCTGAGTGAGCGTCTTCTTCCGTCCCGGCAAATGTCGGACCGGAGAACATTTGTTGAAAGTGAGTATTTCCTTGTTGAAGAGCTACTATTGGTCTCCAAGTCTGGGAAGCTACGCTGCCACCTTGTTGTCCTTCTGGAAGACAAACCACAAATTCCCGTCAAGGTCAAAGTCTTCATCTTCACTCCCGCACGTCAAGGTCGTTTACCGAGTATTCATAGTCGGAGAAATCCCGGCCTCCTCGTCCTCCCCTGAATCCGCCCCTGAAGCCGGGCGGCGCTCCGCGAGGCGGCCCGAAGGAGCCTCGACTCGACGGCCGCCCCCGCCCACCTCGGGGCCCCATGAAGCCTCGGCCGCGGAAGCCCCCTCGGCCTCGGTTGTGCCTCATGGGGATGCCGAACGTCTCGGCGTTCATGCGTCTCTCCTCAGCCCAGGTCGGCCTCCGATCTCTTTGACATAAAACAAAAACATGCTTGGCTATGGAATGGAAATTCATGTAAAAAGACTCAAACAAGAATTTAAACGCGACTTACCTTGAAAATCCTTCGTTTGATCGACTGCAACACAACCAAAACAACAATGCATTAGTGTTTCAGACAACACGTTACTAAGTCATCCTCTTATGGGTCCTTCCTTTGCACCTTCCTGTCAATCATACCCAATCCCCCTCGATCCTACCTAACCAGGCACCGGGCGACTAAAGACGACGTGCTGGTTAGCTGAATAGACGCGATCATTCTAACATTTATGCTAACAAAAAAAAAAAAAAAAAAACAAAACAGCGGCACCTCCAAAGTTGAACACTCCATGAATGTGAGCAGAATGAACATTGGCTGTTTTTTTATAAAGGTGACAGTTTGACCCTGGAACAGATCATTTCTACTGTCCTACCTCGGGCCTTGGGGTTCAAACATCGCTCCCGCACGCTTAACTCGGGTTTTTCAAAAAATGAATTATTTTGTGGTTGAATATGGCCAAATATTAGTCAAATATTGGAACATTGGAAATTAAGCAGTTTGCATCATAAAAATACAAACAATGGGCATTTTATGTCGTGTGATATATGATATATGTATGTGTATGATAACCCAAGGTAACGAGTGTACAAGTTTAGAGGTTCCAGTGTATGCGTATGATAACCCAAGGTAACGAGTGTACAAGTTTAGAGGTTCCAGTGTATGTGTATGATAACCCAAGGTAACGAGTGTACAAGTTTAGAGGTTCCAGTGTATGTGTATGATAACCCAAGGTAACGAGTGTACAAGTTTAGAGGTTCCAGTGTATGTGTATGATAACCCAAGGTAACGAGTGTACAAGTTTAGAGGTTCCAGTGTATGCGTATGATAACCCAAGGTAACGAGTGTACAAGTTTAGAGGTTCCAGTGTATGCGTATGATAACCCAAGGTAACGAGTGTACAAGTTTAGAGGTTCCAGTGTATGCGTATGATAACCCAAGGTAACGAGTGTACAAGTTTAGAGGTTCCAGTGTATGTGTAAGTACTTGGAGTCGTTGCAGGACAAGTTGTCAAAGAAGGACTTGGTCTTATCGTAGTAGGCGTTGATCACGGCCTCCTCTTCCTCGGCAGCCGCTTCGCTCGCAGGATGCTCCTGTTCGGTTTCTTCCCCGTTCAGCGCCTTTTCAGCCTTGTCGTCTGCGGGTTATAAAAATAAAAAGTTTATTACCCCAAACTGTGAGCGAGTGTGTGTGTGTGTGTGTGTGTTTGTGTGTGCGCGGCACCTTTCAGCTTGAGTTTGGTCTGCAGCTCCTTGTCGATGTCGTCCTTGTGGAACTGAGCGTTGGCCGTCTCGAAATCAAAGTCCTCCTCGAACTTCATGAGCCCGTCCCTGCGCACATTCATTTTGCCTCGGCTGCGGTTTCCTCGTCCGCGCCCCCCGCGGCGGTTGGCCTGAATGCCAGCTGAGGGGAGGCAAAGGGCTGTCAATCACATGCTTGTGTGTGCGTGCGTGCGTGCTCGGAGAGTCATACTGTGCCTGACAAAAGTCTTGTTGCTTATCCAAATTGTAGAAATGACAAATAGCTTACACGAAAAGACAAAAGTCTCTAGGTTATGCTTCGGCACTTTATGTTGTGATGTTTTTGTAGCCATTTTGTGTTTTCAAACAAAAATATCATTTTTCCCAGACATTATTATTATCATTATGTACCACACACAAGTGGAGGACAGCTTAAGTAGGTGGTAACTAAGACGTCATGAATCTCCCCTCATAAGCCATGATGCAAACTACTCACCAGCTTGACGCCTGTTGGGATCCCGGTTTTCCATAGCATTTTGTTCATTATCCACTTGAGTCATTCTGGCCGCCTCGGGAGCTGAAAAAAAAAAGGACGTTAAAAGACGAGAATATTCACGCGTGTCAAACCTGAAGTTAACTCCACTCACCTTTTCTCTGCTCCAGGAGGTCAGGAGGCTTCTGGCTAACAGTCGAGGCTCCAGCGAGTCGGGGGGGTGCTGCCATCTGACTCCTTTGCCCGACCGGTGCGGGTGCCGCCAGGACAGCCGAGGCGGGGGCCTGCACCTTCTGCTCCAGGGTGGAACTCTTTGCAAGAGGGTCCAGCTGAGGACTGGCACGTCCTTCACAGCACGGACGACACAAATATAAAACATGTATACTAACAGCCAAGATGGAGTAACCACTCTAACAAGCGCTTTGAGTAATGATACTAAAGCGGGCACCCGTGAATGCAAGTGTTTAACATTTCTGGAGAGAATTCCAATTATAGACCTTCTTCACAGAAGGGTACCAGTGAAGGATTAAGGTTCTACACATTTTCACCATACATTTTATTGTAATCGAGTGTCCCGTTGCGGTGTTTTTATTACGTTATCATTTCTTCTTACCTCCGGCAGCCCCAAACTGCTGAGCTCCGAGGGGTGCGACGCCAAACTGTCCATACGTTTGGACTGGGGCCCTGAAGGGGGCATAGGAGGCAGCAGATGGGAATGATGAGGACGATGATGCTGCCGGTGCACTGCTGCTGGTGGTTCCAATGGACGACTAGGACAACAAAGACATTGGTATAGACATTACTTAGACATTGATTGCCAAAATTAGTTATTGTTAATCAATCACACTTGTGGCCTAAATCTAAAAGATGTATTTTGTCATATAGTGATCAAGTGGATTTGAGTCAAATGAGAACAGAATACCAGGCCTCTATTTTTAACAAGTAAATGAACAACCCTTGATTAAAATAATACACGCTGCAATGTAAAATGTATTTGGCATTACAGAAATTGTTTTGATGACATGCTGTACGTGTCATTTTAATATTTGAGTCCCCCCCTCAGTAAGTCAGCAGTCGTCAACTTAATTGCTCCCACCTGTGTCTCTTCTCTGATTCAACGCATGGATGCGATAGTTTCATAACATTTAGAAACTAATGCATATTAATGTCTACCATGATGTTGAA
This sequence comes from Doryrhamphus excisus, assembly GCF_037039965.1. Taxonomy (NCBI): domain Eukaryota; kingdom Metazoa; phylum Chordata; class Actinopteri; order Syngnathiformes; family Syngnathidae; genus Doryrhamphus; species Doryrhamphus excisus. The sequence goes on from NC_136369.1 coordinate 19,661,857, forward strand.
CGAACATGTGGGACTTACTTGGACTATGGCCGGGTCCTGAGGGAGGCTGCTGGTCGCCTTGGGCGGCTCGCAAACGGTCAAGTCCTTAATGTCACTGCCTCGGAAGATGATGTACTCAAACACTTCATCCCGAGGTGGAATGGGCCGCTCGGTAGGTCTGTCTTCAGTACCAAAAGAGCGAACTGTTGGGGGGGGGGGGGGGGGGGGGGGGGTGGACAGGAGAGATTAGTTCCAATCGGTCACAGCAGAGTGACAGTCCAGCCCATCCTGTCAATGCACATTTTAGATGACATCACAAAGCTAAAAAAGTATATTTATAAAGGTAATTTCAGCTTTAATCTCTGTCTTGTCATAATTGTTGGTGGATATTAATATGTATTTACCACCTCACTTGTAGTTGTAAAAACAATAATTTGATAAATGCTTGCTTCAAATGTATATTATCATGGGATCCCTAAGCAAACTATCTTCGGTTGAAATGTATAAAAAGGTAGTTTTAGAGGGTCCATTAGTAAATAAGAAACTCTTACTTAACAGCACAAAGTTAGCTTCAACAACGTAAACAAAGGGCGCACATTAGCTTGATCGCCAATCGGCTAGCTTAGCGTTAGCCTGTAAGCTAGCTAGCTAACTACGACAAAACACGGTGTCATTGCCGACCAATGTTGCCCTGTAATTTTTTTTACTTATAAAACACATCGTTTGTTGACTTGGCCTACCTTTAGCAAGGGCTACTGTTGAGTTTTCAGTGTCAATTGTATACAAAATTCCTTCATAGCGAATCTCGGCCTTGGAGATGAGACTAATTTTGCTGCCGATGTACGGCGTTCCTCCTCCGCTCATTTTTTCTTCTCTTTAGTAAGCACCGGTTTGACCTGAAATGTTTTGTGTCAAAAATGGCGTCTGATATGTTAAGATTGGGCCAGTAATTCGAATGCAATCCCACTGGAGAAAGTTAAGAAGTGAGTTTCTGTTGTCCGTTCACAAATTGATTTCTACGACACGACATGGCCGTGTTGGTTATTTTCACCCGCCGCTAAGGATTGTGGGGGAAGAAGGCTGTGGCTTCGTAAGGTTCCACCCCCACTGCCTCTTCTTTTTTATTTCAACAATAAAGTTAAAACCTAATTACTTTTCAAACATTACATAATGCATCTGTGATATTATTCGCGAATAATGGGAAGAACTGATCTGTTTTGAGGAAATAAACGAGGAAGATTCAGTATGCTGCCATTTTGTTGTATCGCGATATTCCACGGGATCTCTACGCCCTGCCCCCATAACCTGCCATCACACATGTTCCCGTAGAAATATAACTCGCAGAACACTAACTTCTGCTCAATAAAACCTACACAATGTAATATGATTTCGCATGAAGATCAATATTATAAATAATGTAACACTTGAAAAGAATCGCAAGCCCGCCTCTCTGTAAAAAAATGTAAAATGACGTCAGACTCGTTCCCACAATGCCTGGTAACACGCATGCGCAGTGCGAAAGCAAAAAAAAAAAAAAAAAAAGACAGCAATCGGAGATCAGAGATGGCGGGCGCCTCCGACCCCCTGGAAGATATGCTCTTTTCCGAGGTGGACGAGAAGGCTGTGAGCGACCTGGTGGGATCGCTGGAGTCTCAACTCGCTGGCCAGAGCAACTCCGCGGTTAAAGCAGACGAAAGCCGAGGCGCTGGCTCGGTTGCCCCCGCTAACCATCACTTGGGAAAAACGCTAGCAGCTCCGCTGGGCTCCACAACAGTAGACCAACAACAACAAGGGCGCCGATATAAAGCCGATATGCACCAGGATTTTAACTCTAACGACGATAAAGCTGTCACATCTCCTTCCCTGGGTTGCGTCCCTTCCTCCGGTGAGCCCTCCATCGCTTCGGCTCCGGCTGCCAGCAACAGCGGCTCTCAATCACATGGAGCATCCATCACAACACTAACCGCGTCCGGCGGCGTGTCATCTTCCCCACCAGCCAGCATCAGCACCGCCGAAGCCGGGCTCCCTTCGAAAGCTTCCCCGGTCTCAGGCGAACCTGCTGCGGACGCCAATCCCGCAAAAAGACGACCAGCCACCCCGCGACGTTGCGCCTCTGTTCGGATTAAGAGTTTGAACGGTGCCGCTGTTGCCACCAGACGGAATAGCGAAGAATCCACTTCCTTGGACACCGGTACCCCCACACCGAACTGCACCCCACCGGTGAGCAGCCCCATCAGCACGTCAACGTTCAGCCTAGCGAACTCCAGCTTGGCTGCAGGCCAGTCGGCCATTGCCCTGGACCGGGGGACCCCAACCATCGCCTTGCAGCGACTCCCCAGTCACATCGTGGCCAGCATCGCCCAGAACGGAACTAGCGTGTCAGCCTTGACCCAGCAGGGCTCCCGGACCTCACCGGTCACCTCCCCGTCCTCGTCCTCATCGCCGCCTGCCCAGGAGAACCACAGCAAAGCTGACTCTGCGGGGGCTTCCGGCACAGACGAATGTCAGTCCAAAGTTGTCCCATCCGGCTCAGTCATAAACACTGTTTCCTCTGTTGCCATGGCAACGACACCTACAACAACCACAGCAACAAGTCAGCCTCTGACCACCACTACGACGACCACCGCCACCACCACCTCAGTGGCCACCGCCATGACAACAAGCTGCGTAGGCGGTCAAACCACATCGGTGACCACTACAATCAACACGGTCCGGCCCGCTGCTGCCTCGCCGACGGCGCCGGCTCAGACCCGGCCCGGACTGACGGCACCTCAGAGGCTGGTAGCGCCCCAACTTATTGTTAGACCGCCCCAGCAGCAGACCACCATCCAGCTTCCCCCCGGCTTCACCATCCCACCTGGTAAGCAGGGAGACACCCTCGACCAATAAGTCAAAACAATGATTGTCTCTTTAGAACGGTGGCCCCCAAAAACTGTTTGAGCCCCAAGACCGGCTTGTTTTTGTCAAACCACAGAGAGGTGTGCTCCAGACCTCATACTTAACGCTCTAGTCATGTGCCAAGAGCCAAAATGTCAAGCAGAAACATTGTACAAGACCCCACTAAATGAATACAGACTCATCATCGTCATCATCGCTAGTCTGGAGTTTGATGTTAGTCTGATGTGTTTGAGTGACAGGCGCAGCATGTTTTTGCTCTTGCTTTGTAGTTGTCTGCAGAGAGTGTCTTGTCTTGCGCAAGTCATTTGACAGAAATGGCGACATTGTGGGAAATTCAGGATATTTTCTGTAACTTTAATCCAAAATGACACAACAAGGAACTTCTCCCTGTACAACAATCCTTGATGTGTGAGCCTGGAGTTCAATTTCTAGAGGAAGTAATAAGAATGACAACAATGTCTTCAATGCCACCGTTTTATGTTCAGGATATTTTAGGTAACTTTAATCCAAAATGACATAACAAGGAACTTCTCTCGGCACAAGAATCCTTGATGAGTGAGGCTGGAGTTCAATTTCTAGAGGAAGTAATAAGAATGACAACAATGTCTTCAATGCCACCGTTTTATGTTCAGGATATTTTCTGTAACTTTAATCCAAAATGACAGAACAAGGAACTTCTCCTTGTACAACAATCCTTGATGTGTGAACCTGGAGTTTAATTTCTAGACGAAGTAATAAGAATGACAACAATGCCTTTAATGCCGCAGTTTTATGTTCAGGATATTTTCTGTAACTTTAATCCAAAATGACACAATAAGGAACTTCTCCCTGTACAACAATCCTTGATGTGTGAGCCTGAAGTTTAATTTCTAGAGGAAGTAATAAGAATGACAACAATGTCTTCAATGCCACAGTTTTATGTTCAGAATGTTTTCTGTAACTTTAATCCAAAATGACACAACAAGGAACTTCTCTCGGCACAACAATCCTTGATGAGTAAGGCTGGAGTTCAATTTCTAGAGGAAGTAATAAGAATGACAACAATGTCTTCAATGCCACCGTTTTATGTTCAGGATATTTTCTGTAACATTAATCCAAAATGACACAACAAGGAACTTCTCTCCGCACAACAATCCTTGATGAGTGAGGCTGGTGTTTGTTTTCTAGAGGAAAGAATGACAGCAACATCGTCAATGCATTAGTGGTAGGTTCAGGATAGTTCCTGTAACTTTAATCCAAAATGACGGCACAAGGAGCATCTCCCTGCACTGCACAACAACCCTGGATGTGTGAGGCTGGAGTTTGTTTTCTTGAGCAGAGAATGACAGGATAAGAATGTCAGCAATGTCTTCACCATCATGGTATGTTCAGGATAGTTCCTGTAACTGTAATCCAAAATGTCGGAACAAGGAACTTCTCCCTGTACAACAATCCTTGATGAGTCAGCCTGGAGTTTGTTTTCTAGAGGAGGGAATGACAGCAACGTCTTCAATGCAATAGTGGTATGTTCAGGGTAGTTCCTGTAACTTTAATCCAAAATGACAAAAGAGGGAACCTTTCCCGGTGCAACGATCCTTGATGTGTGAGTTTTGAGTTTGTTTTCTAGAGGAAAGAATGACAGCAATGTCACTGTGGTATGTTCAATATAGGTCCTGTAACTTTAATCCAAAATGACAGAACAAGGAACTTCTCCCTGTACAACAATCCTTGATGAGTGAGCCTGGAATTTGCTTTCTAGAGGAAGGACTGACAGAATAAGAATAACAGCAACGTCTTTAATGCAACAGTGGTATGTTCAGGATGGTTCCTGTCACTTTAATCCAAAATGACAGAACAAGGAACTTCTCCCTGTACAACAATCCTTGATGAGTGAGCCTGGAGTTTGTTTTCTAGAGGAAAGAATGAATGAGCGAATGAGAACGGCAGCAATGTCTTGAATGCCATTGTGGAAAGTTCTGGATAGTTCCCATGAACTTTAATCCAAAATGATGGAATAGCAAACTTTCAGGATTGTTCCAATTATCTTTTATTTTTATTGTTTGTTTTTGATTGTTTTTTGTCCCCCCCCCCCCACAATGTGTCCTGCTAATGAATGTCCCCATGCTTCCTCAGGCATGGTGTTGGTCCGGACTGAGCTGGGCCAGCTGGTGTTGGTTCCTCAGCAGGCCTTGGCTCAAGCTCAAGCCCAGGCTCAGGCCCAAGCCCAGGGTCAGGCCCAGGCCCAGAATAACATCTCGCCACGACCTGCCACCCCCACCACGGGGGCGTCCTTCAGGGTCACAACGCCACAGGTAATGGGAATCTTCATGGTAATCAGGAATACAATCTAACTCCTGTTTTAATCTCTTTGGGATGCTGCTCAACCTCATAGCCTCCCTTATTTATCATTGGACGTAATGGAAGTAGAAATGATCTGTTCCAGGGTCAAACTGTTGCCAGCATGAATAATTATCAACATAAATAACAACAGATGGTCACAAGAGATGGTCTTCAACAAGCGTTTCTGCAGTAGGTCTTTTGTCATTTGGAGGATCTTTGACTAGTCTTTTTAAAGTATAACAGCGGCGCGCTCCTGTTGTATCATGGCTCTTTGACTAGCCTTTTTTCAGCAGAGTCCTCCTGTCATAGAGGATCTTTGACTAGTGTTTTTGACATTGGTGCTTAAAAACAGCAGAACGCTGCTGTCATATATAGAGGATCTTTGACTAGCGTTTTTCCCATCGGTGCTTAAAAACAGCAGAACACTGCTGTCATATATAGAGGATCTTTGACTAGCGTTTTTGCCATAGGTGCTTAAAAACATGTCCTGTAATATAGAGGATCTTTGACTAGCGTTTTTGCCATAGGTGCTTAAAAACAGCAGAATGCTGCTTTCATATATAGAGGATCTTTGACTAGCATTTTTGCCATAGGTGCATAAAAACAGCAGAATGCTGCTGTCGTATATAGAGGATCTTTGACTAGCGTTTTTGCCATAGGTGCTTAAAAACAGCAGAATGCTGTTGTCATATATAGAGGATCTTTGATTAGCGTTTTTGCCATAGGTGCTTATAAACAACACGTCCTGTAATATAGAGGATCTTTGACTAGCGATTTTGCCATAGGTGCTTAAAAACAGCAGAATGCTGCAGTCATATATAGAGGATCTTTGACTAGCGTTTTTGATATAGGTGCATAAAAACAGCAGAACGCTGCTGTTGTATATAGAGGATTTTTGACTCGTATTCCTGCCATAGGTGCTTATAAACAGCACGTCCTGTCATATAGAGGATCTTTGACAAGTGTTTTTGCTGTATGCAATTAAAAACAAACTGCTGAGTGCTCCTGTAACGTAGAGGATCTTTGACAAGTAGGTGCTTAAAAACAGCTCAACTCACCCGTCACGTACAGGAGAATATTTTACTGGCATTTTTACAGCGTGCTCTTCAAAACAGTTCTTCAAAACAGTTCTTCAAAACAAAATATGACAGAAGTGCTCTGTCATATAGAGGATCTTTGACTAGTGTTTTTGCTGTCTGTGCTTAATAACAGAACCACGCCTGTCATATGGCTGGCATACATTCGGTTCTTCTTACTTTGCTCAATGTTGACTTGATTCTTGCTTGAGCCATATTGTACTGAGCAGCCAGGACGCTACTCTACCGCTGTGTCTCAAGTCTGGATTTTTGAGCGACTATTTTCCTTGAAAATCATTTGACTGGCATTTAGTCGGGAGCAGATATCCGCCACGCCCTAACAGTCCTACGTGGATCAGCGCCCGATTAAATGAATAATAATAATAATAATAATAATAATAAATAGATACCCACCTCTGCCTGAAGTCTGTCATTAAGCTTCATTAAGCTTATTTACTTCTTTGAAAATAAGTCCTTATCGGCTCCACAATTGAACAGATTCCTCGCCGATATTTCCTAACCACCCGGACTTTACCGCCAGATTCCCACAAAAGGGCGGGGCTTAATCCGGTGACCTTTTGTTAAATGAAATCAGGCTAATTAGACTGCATTTCATTATTATGATGACAAGTCTCTTCTGCAGCCTAATTGGGCCGTGACTAAGACTAGTGTAATTAGGGCAAATTAATGCTCGTTAATATTATTGCGTGTATTGGCCGTGATGAAAGGCTGAATTAACGTCACCGAGGCTGCCTAATGACTTTATAGGCTCTTCCAGTTAATCATCTACTGAATCATGCATGGGATTTTGCTTATTATCACCTGTGCATACATCACTCATGCAAAAAAAAAAAAAAAAAAAAGGAACGTACAGGCAGCTAATGCACTTGCCCAGCCTTCTGATGTTGACGTCTTTATGGCACATATTGTCCTTTTTAATGGAGCACATTAATAATAGCAATAATAATAATAATAACAGCAAGTGATCGCGCCGCATCGGAACGACACACGCAATTGGAGGCAATGAAAGGTGAAGACTCGTCTGTCGCTACAGACAAACCATAAAGTTGTAAGGGTTGGAAATAGTTTTTATATTACACGTTTTTATTGGGCTGCCGTTTCATTTTTACAGTCAATTATTTCTTTGTGGAAGACGATCATTTATCTAAGATAGTTTTTTTGTCACTGAAGACAAATGTTTACATTTCTAAAATGTATTTAAAGGGCCCTATAATCACAATTCCCACTTATTCGACTTTTGCATATGTTTAAAGGAGAACTGCACAAAAAAAAAAACAATTTTTTGGACCTTCATTCATAATCCTTATATGAAACTGACACATTTTCTGTGCAAAACGAGAGAAAATTGGTTAATATTAGCTAGCTAACAATGCACGTCATGGGAGGTATAATACATAATATAATACATTAATAATACATTATTTTATTAAACACAGACAATTATTTGAAACAAAAGAAATAAAGTTATAATATTATCAGAATCAGAAATTGTTTATTGCCTGGTATGATCAAACACATACTAGGAATTTATTTTGGTGAAGTAGGAGCAGACACATCTATTAAAAATTAAAATACAAAATATTCAGTATAACTAAATACATAAATACATAATATATATATATATATATATACACAGTCTGTTTTTTGTTTGTTATTCCGTAAGCACAGTCTGATTATTATTAGAGTCCAAACTGAAATATAATTAAATTATTAAATAATAATAATAAATAATAAAATATATTTTATATAAAAAATATATTATGTAAAAATTTATTTTAATAAAATAAATAAAATGCCAAAAAAAAGGCACAAATTGAATTTAACCCAAAAATAAAAGATAAAAGAAGAAATAAAATAGTAAAATAGATATTAAAATATTGTTATATTATTGTTATATTATGGGAATAAAGTCAAAATAATATGTGAATAAAGTCCTAATATTACAAAAAAGAACATTTACAAAGATTATATAAGGGGAAAGTTGAGATAATTGTCGAATTAAAAACAAAAGCTGAAATGTTATATACAGTATGACATAACATATGTGTTGCTTTACAAAATATAAAAGTTGCATACTTTAATTTAGTTGGCCGTCGTTGGAAAGGGTTTGGACGACCCTGATTTAAAGGATATAGTCAATGTCATTTACGTTTTTTGAAGTAAAAAAATAAAAACTATTTAAATTGAATCACAAGTCCTTTGTGTTTCAAATAAATGCAAGGACAACCATCCGTCACTAGAGGGCGACATTACACAGAACTTCCACACTCACTTGCTACAACATTAGGTACACTTGATACGCACAATACAAGATATGTATCAAAAATTAGACACTTTAAATATGATAATACTCACTTTTAATCCAGTTATGATAATAATGAGTTTAAAGCAGCAGAATTAGAAATGACACTTTTGTACAACTTATTGTGTTGTGTTTTTGAGACAAAATAACCTTTACCCATCCTATGTCAGGAAGCCCCCCCTCTGGCAACACCGGTGACACGGTAGCGGGTCGCCGTGTTGTTGCCCCCCCTCATCAGGAAAAGCAGGAGCGGGTCGGGAAATGAAAGGGAATGGTGTTTATTCCCAGAGCTCAACCTGCACTGTCGGGCCTGTCAGTCTTTACCGCAGACCCCCCCGAGGGGGGAGAAGGCATCCTGAGCTTCCTTCCTTCCATGCCTCCTCAATCATTCATCATCCCAACTGCTTGATTATTTAAAAAAAAAAAAAGCTAACGAGGCTTTGGTGCCAGCGTACGAGGAGAAGAAGCGGGGATATGGCGACAGCGTGGCGTAGCCGGCGGTGGGATGCACCCTGTGGCTTCGTGCACACGCGTGTCAACCCCCCCGCCCCATGCTCTCCTTGTCTCATACACCAACGTCCCCGAGCACTTCAGTACATTTTAGATCCTGTGAAACTTTTTACTCCCCCCTCCTCCTCCTCCCTCTTCTCCCTCCTGTTCCTCCGCAGTTGACTTTGTGTACATTAGCGGCGGCCATCATGGTTGTTTATGCTTAATGACGCAAAATATATTTGGTTTAATGGCAGCCATGTTTTTTTCAACCAATCTTTATTGAAATGTTTTGTATTGTATGCAAAAAATGTTACCTTCATGTGTGTTTTTTATCCTGCCAGGTCTCCCTGTCCTTTCTCTGTTGTATAGGGCAGCAGCAAATCATGCAGAGCGAGATTTCTCTTAATCGATGTTGCCGCGTCTGCTTGCTAGCTAGCTAGCTCGATGAAAGTCGGTGTCATTTGTGATGTTTTGCAAATCAATCAAGACCGTTCTGCCCGCCTTTGTGACCTTTGACCCTGTCCTGCCGCTCTCTCTGCTTAAGCTCACCTTTGACCCTCTTAAATTGTACTTCTACTGATATTATTATTATTCTTTGTTTTTGTTTTTTATTTATTCCCTCTCTCTCTCTCTCTTTCTCTTTCTCTGCTTGCCACAGTCTACAGTGACCTCTCAGACCACCCGGCAGTGCCCTTTGACCCCGGCTAAGGTGGCGCCGTCTCCCTCTCCCACTCCTTCCAGCCCTGCTCTTCAGACCTCCTCTTCTTCTTCTTCTTCCTCCTCCTCCTCCTCTTCTACATCCTGTCCCGCACTCCGCCCAGTGAGAGAACTCAATTTTTTTTCTTTGTAACATTTTATTGAAACCTGACTGGACACAGCAGGGGTCCACAATTGGGGGCCGGATTGGTATAGATGGAAATTGTGCACTGGCGCCGTCTTCCTGCCAGTGCCAGGTATGACAAAATCGTTAACTCTGGTTTGTAAAAAAAAAAAAAAAATTTTTTTTTTAAATGTACACTTTGGGATTCGAACCCCCATCCGCTAACCCACTGAGCTATTCTATAGATCACAGAAAATGGGCACCTCTGCTTCAGGGGTTGTTTTTTTACAGGCCACATAAAAGGCATTAACAGGCCGGATATGGCCCACGAGCCGCCTATTGAGGGCCCCTGGCAAAAGTGAGTACACCCCTCACATTTCAACAAGTACAGGTATTTCATGATATATTATCAAGGGACAATACATGGAAAGTAAACATGAGTATACTTCCGAGTAGTCAGCGTACAGCTTGGACAGCAATTGGAATTGGAATATGGGAAAGTCATGCTCCTCTTCCTTGCTCCTGCTTCGCAATGTCATGGTACATGTTGGAATTCATGTTTTCGCTCAATGAACCGCAGCTCCCCCAGAGCCGGCAGCACTCGTGCAGCCCTACCGCCATGCTCCGCTGTAGGCAAGCTCACCAATAGACTCTTAAAGGCTCCATGAAAGGAGGAGTGACTGTGCTCTGTTTCATAATGCATCCCATTGGCGGCAGCACTCGTGTAGCCCTACCACCATACTCTGCTGTAGCCACGCTTGCCAAAAGACTCTTAAATGCCCCATGAAAAGAGAGATGGCCATGCTCAATGAACCACAGCTCTCCCCGAGCCAACAGCACTCGTGCAGCCCTTCTGCCATACTCTGCTGTAGCCAAGCTTGCCAAAAGACTCTTAAAGGCACATGAAAAGAGAGATGGCCGTGCTCAATGAACCGCAGCTCTCTCCCAGAGCCGGCAGCACTCGAGCAGCCCTACCACAATGTTCTGCTGTGGGCAAGCTTGCCAAAAGACTCTGATCTGCTTCACAATGCATCCCTTCGGCGGCAGCACTCATGTAGCCCTCCCGCTATGCTTTGCTGTAGTCAAGCTTGCCAAAAGACTCTTAAAGGCCCCATGAAAAGAGAGGTGGCTGTGCTCAATGACCCGCAGCTCTCCCAGAGCCAACAGCACTCGTGCAGCCCTACCGCCATGCTATGCTGTTGGCAAGCTCACCAAAATACTCTTAAAGGCCCCATGAAAAGAGAGGTGGCCGTGCTCATTGAACCGCAGCTCTCCCACTGTCAGCAGCACTCGTGCAGCCCTCCCGCTATGCTCTGCTGTAGCCAAGCTTGCCAAAAGACTCTTAAAAGCCCCATGAAAAGAGAAGAGGCTGTGCTCAATGAACCACAGCTCTCCCAGAGCCGGCAGCATTCGTGCAGCCCTCCCGCTATGCTCTGCTGTAGCCAAGCTTGCCAAAAGACTCTTGAAGGCCCCACGAAAAGAGAAGAGGCTGTGCTCAATGAACCACATCTCTCGGGCAGCACTTGTGCAGCCCTACCACCATGCTATGCTATCACCAAAACATTCTTAAAGGGCCCATGAAAGGAGAAGTGACCGTGCTCTGCTTCACAATGCATGCCATTGGCGGCAGCACTCGTGCAGCCCTCCCGTCATGCTCCGCTTTAGGCAAGCTTGCCAAAAGACTCTTAAAGGAAATGTGAGGGGTGTACTCATTTTCGTGAGGTTTTTTTTGTGCCCCGTACTTGAGATGGTTGCGTTCGCCACGTAGTGCATTGTAGCGCCGTTCACACCTGGTCTTGGAGCTGCCTGATGTGATCACATGACGCGGATGCTGCGTCGGAGCCCAGTGTGAACACGGCCTGGGGAGTTTACTAAAGATTGTCAGACTGCTTTAGAGTCATTTTCTGGTCGTTTATTCCCTCGCGTATTGGCGAGGTGTAAAGGTGGAGGAAACGCGAACCCCAACCCTTAAAAGCAGGTCTTCCTTGTCAGGTATGTAACCACCAAGAAAAAGCCTTTCTCAGCCTCCAGCTCGTCACCGACCCCCCATTCCCCCCCCCCACCTCCTCCTCCTGACGTCCTCCTTGTCTGTTAAGCGATGTCCAAGAAGTCGTCGCACCAGATGTGACAGGAGTGCCGCGGCGCCCGCCCTCCTGTTCTCCGTGGCCTTGCTGCGAGCCAGGCGTCACGTCCTGTTTATCTCTCTTGTCTCCCTCCTCGCTCTTTGCAGAAGGGCCCCGTGGCGCCGGCCGTGGCGGTGACGGCTCCGCAGCAGACCCCCGTGGTTATGGCCCCTCAGGCCCCGGTCCCGGCCCCGGCCCAGGCCGCCTCCCAGCCCGCGCAGCCTCCGCAGACGGCCCCTGGAGGTCCTGTCGTGTCCCAGGTCTGCTTTCTCTCTCTCGCTCTCTCTTTCTCGATCTCTTTTTGCCCGATGTCCGCCGCCCGGCCGGTGCGAGTGTTGTCGCAGCTGCCAGCAGGCTGGCTGTGTCACAAACCCCGACTCCTCTCGCAGCTGGCCGCAGACAAAGGGCCTCACACGTGGCCGCGCCATCCATTGACGCAAGGAACGCCAAGCCAAGGACATGCAGCAATATGCATACATGGACTTACGTAACATAACCTTTTAGCTAACCTCGCCGTTCATTGGCCGTCAAGCGCTAAAAGAAGTTAGTCGGCATTTTTATCACAACGATACAATGATAGGCACGTATACGACACTAAAAGAGCACACAAACAAGATTATTGGCGGAGTTGAAGTATGAGATATTTCATTGATGACCCAAAAACTACCCAAAATACTTTTTGATGGGGTTTTGGACCATATTATCATCCATCTGACAGTTTGAACCCTTGGAGTTCGGATCACACTGAGGATAGAGCCACTTACAGAACATACTAACTCCTTATTTCTAAAATAAACAGCGAAAATAATGCATATGCAATTAAAATTAAAATTAAAATTAAAATTAAAATTAAAATTAAAATTAAAATTAAAATTAAAATTAAAATTAAAATTAAAATTAAAATTAAAATTAAAATTAAAATTAAAATTAAAATTAAAATTAAAATTAAAAAAAAATTAAATTATATTAGGAAAGCAGGAAGTGAACAAATGTAACCGTTACTGATTGTAAAAGTACCAGATGGAGGGGTAGGATTTAATAAGCTTTGCTTCTTCCTACTCCTTTTGGACATGTGGAACTGGGAACTGATTATGGGATGCACTCAATTGGAATCTGATGCATGTTCAAATGAAATAAAACCATTACCATTACCATAAACAACTGAAAATGGCGGCATGATAGACGAGGGCATTTATTTACATTAAGGGGGTGTGTGCAAAGGGTGGCGTAATTTAGTCGAAATGGAAAATTCTGCAGTAATTTAACATGAAAAAAGTAAAAGTAATATGTTGAAATCAATGAGGACAAGGTTGTCATTTTAGAAGAATAAGGTCATAATATTATGAGGAAAAATAACAGCATTTTAGGAGCTTAAAGTTCATTCATTCATTAATTTTCTACCACTTTTCCTCATGAGAATCTCGGGGAGTGCTGGAGCCTATCCCAGCTGTCTTCAAATGAGAGGCGGGGTACACCCTGGACTGGTGGCCAGCCAATCACAGAGCACGTATAGACGACTTGCCATACTGTTGTTTACAATGAACGCTTTTTACCGCTATTACAACACTGGTTCAACAATGCTAACGAAGGATGCGGTCAAAACGCTACATGTTCCTTTCTACTTTGTCATGCACACCAAACTTGAATCAAATGATAAAAGTTACATCATATGCATGTAACGGTTATTTCTATCTCTCTCGTGACAGGAAATGCAGGAGAACGTGAAGAAGTGTAAAAACTTCCTGGCCACCCTCATCAAGCTGGCGTCCCACAATTCTCCATCACCCGAGACCTCCAAGAACGTCAAAGCTCTGGTCCAGGACCTGCTGGTGAGCGTGGTGTACCAAATAAGACTCGACTTGCAGTGAGCCTTTCTTGCCTGCAGATGGCGGCATGAAACCCTCGCTTCCTCTCTGTCTTATTATTATTTTAAATGACATAAATAATGAGCGGCGGTTTGCCTGGAGGAGACAGGATGAGCATGGTGTTTAAGTCTCCTAGGTTTACATCGTGTAACGTCTTTCATGTGAAGTGGGGTTCATTGTTCTGTTCATCTTTCCTGTCTGTGTGACATTTAAAAAAAAAAAAAAAAAAGGATGCAAAGATCGAGCCTGAGGAGTTCACGAGCCGACTGCAGACGGAGCTCAAGTCCTCGCCGCAGCCGTACCTGGTGCCCTTTCTCAAGGTGGGACCCCACATTAACCATCTTTGTAATTGACTAATGACCACTTAAATCTGTGTTTTTCAACCGGTTTTGCGCCACGGCACGTTTTTTCCTGATTACGGACTCGCCACAGCAGATCCTTTTGATCCGCATCCTAATTTAACCAACAATGTTAAAACACGTCACCACTACCTCTCACGTGCATCACTAAGTCTATTAGAGGAACGAGGCAATCACAGAGCACATATAGACAAACAACCATTCACACTCACATTCATACCTATGGACAATTTGGAGTCACTAATTAACCTAGCATGTTTTTTGGAGTATGTTAGTGTTTTTGCAAAGAACACTAAACTCATCACACACCAACTTAACACTCAAAAGGTATAATTATGAAACCAGCTCAATTGAATCATTCATTCATTTATTCATTTTCTACTGCTTATTCTCACGAGGGTCGCGGGGGGATGCTGGAGCCTATCCCAGCTTCTCTTCAGGCGAGAGAGGCGGGGTACACCCTGGACTGGTGGCCAGCCAATCACAGGGCACATATAGACAAACAACCATTCACACTCACATTCATACCTATGGACAATTTGGAGTGGCTAATTAACCTAGCATGTTTTTGGAATGTGGGAGGAAACCGGAGTACCCGGAGAAAACCCACGCATGCACAGGGAGAACATGCAGACTCCACACAGAGATGGCCGAGGGTGGGATTGAACTCGGGTCTTCTAGCTGTGAGGCCTTCGCGCTAACCACTCGCTAACCACTCGACCGCCGTCCTTTTTTGTTATTATTATTATTATTTTTCATTCATTCATTTTGTACCACTTATCCTCACAAGGATGGCGGGGGGTGCTGGAGCCTATCCCAGCTGTCTTGGGGCGAGAGGCGGGGTACACCCTGGACTGGTGGCCAGCCAATCACAGGGCACATATAGACAAACAACCATTCACACTCACATTCATACCTATGGACAATTTGGAGTCGCTAATTAACCTAGCATGTTTTTGGAATGTAGGAGGAAACCGCAAACTCCACACAGAGATGGCCGAGGGTGGAATCGAACCCCGGTCTCCTAGCTGTGAGCTCTGCGCACTAACCACTCGACCACCGTGCCGCCCATTATTAATACATGTTAATTAAAAAAAGTGATATTGAATAATTCCTCACGGCACACCTGACTATTTCTCACGGTACACTTGTGTCCCGCGGCACAGTTGTTGAAAGTCACTGCCTTAAATGACTCGTTGAACTTAAATCATCCCTTTCCGGTTCCCTGAGGTACCCCTTTTTGTATGTTTTCCTAAAGTGACCCCCTCCTCAAAGTAGCACTCACTTTGCACTGTTGCTAGTAATGTCTAAGGCTGACACTAGAATGATACACACACACACACACACACACACACTCGGCCCTCTGGCCTGATTTCTGACTGTGTGTGACAGTGGCCCCGGTAGCCGTCCCTGCCAGTCGCCAGCAGGTTTCTCCAGCCAAGCATGATGAGCGTCACATCAAGGCAGCCGAGCGCCCGATGCGGCTACAAACACATGTTGTCATGCAATGTTAAGTCGCTGGCGTCCAAAACTTGCCTGAAATATTCTCTTTGTGTGTGTGTGTGTGAGACAGCGGTCCGATCCCAAATAGCTAATGGCGTATGTAGCGTTTGTGTACACTATGAAATATCCCGATATAACGGTTTCATGTCTTATGCTCTGAAAGTGCTTCAACTTTTCTTTCTATCTTCTCCGCCCCGTCAACAGAAGAGCCTCCCGGCCCTGCGGCTGTCTTTGCTCAACAGTCAGCAGTCGCTGACCCAGCCCCCGCAGCAGGGAGTCAAACCGGTGGCCTGCGGCACGCCTCCCGCCGCCGCCGCTGTGGCGAGCGCGCCCACCGCGCCGACCGTCCACATACGCCACCCGAACAGCGTCAGCACCGCCGCCGGTGCTGTGGGACATGCAGCTGCCATGGTATGTACGCAGCTGGAACACGCTGAGCTATTAGCATTAGCACGTCCATAGACTTCACTGGTCTCTCCATGTTGCACACCTTGGACTTCATGTATTTCTAGTAGGGATGGAAAATGTGTCTGAGGTCTCACAATGTTGCATTGGACATGTGATGGCCCAAAGTCCAACAGTTGAAGAACAATGTAGCTTTCCATGTGCATCTACATAATCAGTTCCCAGTTCCACATGTCCAAAAGGAGTAGGAAGAAGCAAAGCTTATTAAATCCTACCCCTCCATCTGGTACTTTTACAATCACTAACTGTTACATTTGTTCACTTCCTGCTTTCCTAATTTGTTATTTTTATTTTTATTTTTATTTTTATTTTTATTTTTATTTTTATTTTTATTTTTATTTTTATTTTTATTTTTATTTTTATTTTTATTTTTATTTTTATTTTTATTTTTATTTTTATTTTTATTTTTATTTTTATTTTTATTTTTATTTTTATTTTTTATTTTATGTACACGGTGATATGAGCATCCACTCACACTTTTTATAACTTATTTCAA
The DNA here is from genome assembly GCF_037039965.1 of Doryrhamphus excisus. Taxonomy (NCBI): domain Eukaryota; kingdom Metazoa; phylum Chordata; class Actinopteri; order Syngnathiformes; family Syngnathidae; genus Doryrhamphus; species Doryrhamphus excisus. Next base: position 19,678,575 of record NC_136369.1, read on the forward strand.
CCACGGCGGTCGAGTGGTTTGCATACAGACCTTACAGCAAGGAGAGTTCAATTCCACCCTCGGGCCATCTCTGTGTGGAGTTTGCATGTTCTCCCCGTGCATGCGTGGGTTTTCTCCGGGTACTCCGGTTTCCTCCCACATTCCAAAAACATGCTAGGTTAATTAGCCACTCCAAATTGTCCATAGGTATGAATGTGAGTGTGAATGGTTGTTTGTCTATATGTGCCCTGTGATTGGCTGGCTACCAGTCCAGGGTGTACCCTGCCTCTCTCGCCCAAAGACAGCTGGGATGGGCTCCAGCACCCCTCGTGAGGATAAGCGGTAGAAAATGAATGAATGAATTTCAACACAAACAAAGCCAATAAGTTTGTTTTACCAGAATATTTCTTCACGTTTTAATCAAAAACCTGAATGAAAAACAGGTTTACCCACATCTGCTGGGCCCCTGTGGACGCATCCGCTGCCCCTCAGTACTCCCCCTTGATATTCATACTGTACTTTTTCACTGAAATTCGGTCAGGGCACCCCTGCTTTTAGCATATGTGACATGTATGACATGTATGTCATCTTTTGCAGCATTGAAACAGATATTCTGCCCCTACTGGTGGAAAAGCGAATTACTGGCATTTTGCCTCCACTGGACTTGTCTTTGTTAGAAACTTTATCCGCTAACCTGCAGCGCCAAGTGAAGTGAACCAGCCAAGTTGATTCAACTCACACCAGCGCCGAGCTACGGGTGTGTGAGTACGTGCACGTGCTCATTATGCAACTGCACACAGCACGGGCGTCTGGGTGTGGGACGGAGTGGGTCAGGCGAGGTCAGACTAGTCTGGTCCGGGCAGAAGAGTACGGGAGAGCCACAGGGTGCTCTTCTGTCTTTCTCCAATTTTCCTTCTTTGCGCACACACACACACACACACAGTGGTAGTCGGTGTGTATCTTCCCCGACATCACTCACCCATCTTCCTCCCTCCCTCCATTAACCAGCAGAGGGTGAAGTGAGGTAACTAGGTCAGCCCCGGGTCAATTTTAAAGCAATGTGGCGGCCGGCCGCAGTCTATGTCCAGAACATGCCTCTGGTCCCTCTCGCTCTCTCTCTCTTTCTCTCTCTCTTTTTCCTTTTCTCTCGCTCACACTCCGTTCACATACACACCAACACAAATACACAACATAAGCTATCACACAAAACATTAGTAAATGACAGCCTCTGGCTCGCCAACAGTTTGTTGAATTAGGCCAAATAAAATCTGCTTTCTGCTACCACTGTACTCCGGGAAGCATTTCTGAGGGTATTATGGAAGACACTTGACTTCAAGTCAGTACAGTACACACTGTGTGCAAGTGGGCAGTTGCAGTTTTACACAGTTTTCAATTGAATAGAAGGGGGAAATGGAAACTGTACTTACTGTATTTTCTGGACTAGAAGTTGCTCCGGAGTATAAGTCGCACAAGGCCAAAAATGCATAATTAGGTAGAAAAAAACATACATAAGTGGCTCCGGAGTATAAGTCACACAAGGCCAAAAATGCATAATTAGGTAGAAAAAAACATACATAAGTCGTTCTGGAGTATAAGTCGCACAAGGCCAAAAATGCATAATTAGGTAGAAAAAAACATACATAAGTCGTTCTGGAGTATAAGTCACACAAGGCCAAAAATGCATAATTAGGTAGAAAAAAAACATACATAAGTCGCACTGAGGTATAAGTCGTACAAGGCCAAAAATGCATAATTAGGTAGAAAAAAAACATACATAAGTCGCACTGGAGTATAAGTCACACAAGGCCAAAAATGCATAATTAGGTAGAAAAAAACATACATAAGTCGCACTGGAGTATAAGTCACACAAGGCCAAAAATGCATAATTAGGCAGAAAAAAAACATACATAAGTCGCACTGGAGTATAAGTCACACAAGGCCAAAAATGCATAATTAGGTAGAAAAAAACATACATAAGTTGCACTGGAGTATAAGTCTCATTTTTTGCGGGTAATTTATTTTACAAACTACTTGTTTGTAAAATACTACAGATTTTCTGGACTATAAGTCGCTTCGGAGTATAAGTCGCACAAGGCCAAAAATGCATAATTAGGTAGAAAAAAAACATACATAAGTCACGCAAGGCCAAAAATGCACAATTAGGTAGAAAAAAACATACATAAGTCGCACTGGAGTATAAGTCGCACAAGGCCAAAAATGCATAATTAGGTAGAAAAAAACATACATAAGTCGCATTTTTTGTGGATAATTTATTTTACAAACTACTTGTTTGTAAAATACTACAGATTTTCTGGACAATAAGTCGCTTCGGAGTATAAGTCACACGAGGCCAAAAATGCATAACTAGGTAGAAAAAAAAAACATACATAAGTCGCACTGGAGTATAAGTCGCACAAGGCCAAAAATGCATAATTAGGTAGAAAAAAACGTACTTAAGTCGCACTGGCGTATAAGTCACGCAAGGAGAACATGCAAACTCCACACAGAGATGGCCGAGGGTGGAATTGAACCCGTGTCTCCGAGCTGTGAGGTCTGCGCGCTAACCACTCGACCACCGTGCAGCCGTCACGTGTGCCATTTAAAGCATATTTTCTTAAAGAAACAGTGCTTCACATTTACTTCCCAACTTTCTACCTGTGTTGTTTTGTTCCCCAAAGTGTGTCGCCGAGTGGCCAGGGGTGTTTGCTGTCTGTGCCGAATGAATTCCTCCCACTCGTGCAAACCCTGCAGTGCATCTGTGAGGGGAAAAGATGGGCCTTAGTCTTGGTTTTTTTTTGTTTTTTTTTTTCTTCTCACCCCTTGAACAGTAATATAGCATGTGTCAGGGAATGGAAAACAAGGCGAAAAAAATATGCAGCAAGAAGCAAACTGGTAAGGAATGGATGGCTGAGCCCCAGGCCCGACCTGTGGCGGCTACACAGGAAGGAAGTGACTCTAATAGCCCGGCACGCCGCCCGCCCCCACCCCCCCGTTCACAGCCCCGCTCCTTCTACGTCTTTGCTGATTTTTTTTTTTTCCTCCACACTGTGATCTTGATTTCTTGTTATCTTCATATTATCTTATCCGGCGATGCAAGGCAATGTAGGTCACATGGAGAAATATGTGGAGATCAATCCCCATCATACACTTTATGGACTAAAGTATCGGGACATCCAAGCATGGCGGTCAAGCCTATCCCCCAATCAGGTCGATTGCGGACCATCCACGGCCCATTTGGCAGCAGTTTTCCGGATGTAACCCACTGAGACTACACTTTAAAACTTTGGTTTTCCATCAACAGCCACAAACTGAAAAATTGAAGGATACAAGGGTCATTTTCATATCTTGTAAACTGTTTTGTAAATCAGTTTTATGCTGTTTTTTTTTTTTTTTTTTGCTTTTCTTGTGAAATTTTTCTTTTCGGAATATTCTGACTTTATTTCCATTATATTATAACTTTTCCTGCCCAACCTCTCAAAAGTGATTTTGAAGAATTATTTTTATTTTTATTTTTATTTTTATTTTTATTTTTATTTTTATTTTTATTTTTATTTTTATTTTTATTTTTATTTTTATTTTTATTTTTATTTTTATTTTTATTTTTAGATATAAAAAATAAATAATTAATTATTTTATTTTATTTATTCTTGTGAATTTTTTCCAGCTTAGAATATTTTTACTTTTTACATTTTTCTCTTAAAATTCAGAAAATCTCTTGAAATTATTATTTTTTCTACATTTTATTGATTATTTTTTAACTATTTAAACTTTCTTTTTGTGAATTTCTTTTGTAGAAATTATGATTTTTATTCCCATAATATTTTGACCACTGCACTATTTGAAATACTAGAGAACTGATAATATTTATTAATTTATCTGTACTGTACAGACTAAACTGTATGAAAATGCAACAAAATGGAGATCATACAAGCGTATTCAAGAGCCAAATTGCATGTGGAGTACTATAAATGTGTACATGTTGGTGTGCACTAAAATGAAAGAACATAAAAGTACTTTGACCGTGACACGATGACACACATGCAGAGCAGACATGGTACCTGTAAAGCTGATGTTTGCAGTAGAATTTAAAGGGGTATGGGTTTGAACGTTGAAGCCAAGTAACGGTTGTCCCTCTTCATTATTTCAGGGTATGAAGACCACCGGGCCAGTAGGTGGACAAGTTCGAGTACCGGTGATGATCACACAGTCGGTGAGAGCTCAAGGTGAGACGTCAAGCTGGAATTCTCCATGCTTTCTCTGCTCCTTTCCTTGTTTTCCTCCAGTTTTTTAGGAAGTATACTATATTATAGTATTTTTTAACAACTTTAACTAAACGTCAAGTCATATGTAGTATTCTGGAATCAGTAGTGTTTCATTAACGAAACAATACCTTAACAATGCCACGGCATGTCCAGCATGACGGAGTGGAAAAAGTTCTCCTCCCATTCGATGTGGAAGTGGTACGTTTTGGGCTTGTCACTATGTCCGACATTACGGCGTTTGGCATCCATCAGTTCCCTTGCGTGTCCCCATGAACGCAACGCCGCTAATTTGACTTTGATATTACCGGTTATCGTGGAATTATGTGTAATTATCTTTATTACCACATTAAATATAATTATGATATCGAGTACTTTGATTCCGCGTAAACTTTGATTGACTTTAAACTGTTTTTAAATACAGTGGTAGATCTTTGTGACCTGGTCATATTATATACTAGTTAGCTATATATATAGTACTAGTTAGCTCGGTAGTTAATTTGATGCTTTCTTACGGCCCTGCAGTAGTCCCGTAGTCACGAGTGTTGCGCAATGTAGTAATAAACACAGAATCATAGACGTGTAAAGGTGACTATAGGGGTGCTATTTCATGTCTACAGGGCTCTAATAATGGTTAAAAAAAGCATCATAAACAGGTTTTCTATGCACTTGTGAGGGAAATAAAACTTAGCAACCCCGGCATACGGCTGCTAACATGACAGTGCTAACATTCATTCATTCATTCATTTTCTACTGCTTATCCTCACGAGGGTCGCAGGGGGTGCTGGAGCCTATCCCAGCTGTCTTTGGGCGTCTTGTCTTTCAATTTCAGTGAAAAAGTACAGTATGGATATCAAGGGGTAGCGGATGCGTTTGCAGGGGCCCAGCAGTGGTGGCGAAACCTGCTGGTGAAACAAACATATTGGCTTTGTTTGTGTTAAAATTCATTCATTCATTTTCTACCGCTTATCCTCACGAGGGAGCCTATCCCAGCTGTCTTCGAGCGAGAGGCGGGGTACACCCTGGACTGGTGGCCAGCCAATCACAGGGCACATATAGACAAACAACCATTCACACTCACATTCATACCTATGGACAATTTGGAGTCGCTAATTAACCTAGCATGTTTTTTTTTTGGAATGTGGGAGGAAACCGGAGTACCCGGAGAAAACCCACGCATGCACGGGGAGAACATGCAAACTCCACACAGAAATGCCCGAGGGTGGAATTGAAACCGGGTCTCCTAGCTGTGAGGTCTGCGCGCTAACCACTCATCCACTGTGCAGCCCTTTTTTGTTATTATTATTATTATTATTCATTAATTTATTCATTAATTTTCTACCGCTTATCCTCACAAGGGTTGCGGGGGTGCTGGAGCCTATCCCAGCTGTCTTCAGGCGAGAGGCGGGGTACACCCTCGACTGGTGGCCAGCCAATCACAGGGCACATATAGACAAACAACCATTCACACTCACATTCATACCTATGGACAATTTGGAGTCGCTAATTAACCTAGCATGTTTTTTTTTTTGGAATGTGGGAGGAAACCGGAGTACCCGGAGAAAACCCACGCATGCACGGGGAGAACGTGCAAACTCCTTTGTGAGGTCTGCGTGCTAACCACTCGACCGCCGTGCAGCCTGTGCTAACATCACGTTCACATTTTAATAGCAACATGATGCTAAAGTTAGCATACCCGCTGAAGCAGGCTTATTTTAAGATGTGTAGTGAAGCCTTTTGGGTGTACACACACAGAGGGAGGCGAGGTTTTCCTTCACGGTGGCATGAAAAGCGGCGCAAAGACGCGTTTTCTCACGTTTGGTGCCGATAAGGGAGACGCGCGTCACCATTGGAGCATCACAACAAAGTCACGTTTGCATAAGTCGCATACGTTTGCTTTCGAGCCAGGAATGCAGGTTGCGTTGTTCGTTACACACGTATCTGTTACACACGTATCTGTTACACACGCATCTGTTACACACGCACCGTGACTCAAAGGTGACCTGCGCTTAAAAAGCGTGCACGGCGGAGGAGGCTAAACAGGCCATTTTAGCCATTTAGTGAAGCGTCCCGTCGGTGGGCTGCAGGATGTGTAAGCATGGCGGGAAGCATAGCGAGAAAAGGTTGCTTTCTTGTCTGCTTATAAAGCCTCCTCAAACATCGGTGCCGCTGCTTACTCACCGTGATTCACACACACACACACACACATAAACACACACACAAACACACACACAGGAGCCCACAAACATCGCCCCAACGCCAACCAGCTGAAACACTCTCCTAAGAGAGCTTCCTGTGTGCTTAGGTGCTGTGTGTGTGTGTGTGTGTGTTTACCTATTTTTTTTTTGCGTGTGTGAGTGTGCGCAATCAGAATACAAATTTGATATACCCCCCCACACCCCAAAAAAAAAAAAAAAAAAAAAAATCGCCCCGCAGTGAAAGATCTGTAGGTCGTTTTATGCCCATAAATTGGAATGCGGGGATCGTTCTAAAAATACTTTTCCGTGCCTCTCGGCGTGGAACATGCCTGTTAAGATCAAGTTTAAATTCACTCTGGCAGTCCTTGTGCTTCGCTGAGGGAGGGGTGGGGTGTGGGGGGGTCTTAGGAGGGTAGTGGGGGGGTTTGAAAATGTCTCAGAGCATGAAGCAGGATGCCGTGTGGAAGTGTTGAGGAGAACCGGTGAAGTGTTTTGTTCCTGAAGGTGACGCAACTCTGCGCCAATATTGCAATGTTTTCACATGACCTTTTGTGGCGCCCCCTGTGGGTCGGGGTCAAAATGCTTTGGAAGGCATGCTAGCAATACATGCTAGTCATGCATACAGTGTAACAGTAGAAAGTTTTGGAACTTATGGACGTTTAGTTGCTACGTCAGCACATTCAGCTGTGTCCAATTTGACTTTTTTAGGGGTAAAACATTGGGGTCTCATAACAGCGCCACCTTGTGGTGTTTTTGTCATAACAATAATAGCACAAGCAACACAGAAGCGGTGCTCGTTTTGACAAATTTGCATCTTTTTGTGTGTAGCGGTTCAGGAGTAGAAGACTTAACTAACTTTGTTTTTTTTTTTTGGCTCGGGTTTAGCTTAGCGTATGTTTGGACCGCAACGGTAGCCTATGTTTTTATTCGAGATTTTCACGCAATAAAATTACGTTTGGTGCTTTATTATTATTTTATTTATTTATCCTAATAATTTTTTTACAGCTTAGAATATTTTTACTCTTTACTTTTTTCTCTTAAAATTCTGAAAATCTCTTGAAGTTATTATTAATATTATTTTTTCTAAATTTTATTGATTATTTTTTAACTATTTCAACTTTCTTCTTGTGAATTTATTTTGTAGAAATTACGATTTGTGGCTGTAAATTCTGAAAATATCTTGAAGTTATTATTATTATTATTTTTTGTGTTTTAAACGTGGTTTTTTTATTCGAGATTTCTGTTGTGAGATCATTCAAACATGCAATAAAATTATGTTTGGTGCTTGTATGTCTCACCAAACATTACTGTAGAATCCAGCGTAGAACATATGAACATATCATCACAAGGTCTTTGAATGCATCTTCTGGTTGCCTTATACTGTGTTTGTATTTTCCTTCATTTAGCCATTGTGATGCTAGTAAATGCTTAGCTAACAATAAAGTCTTAATATATAATATTTTTTTTATATTATATCAATATAATTATTGTATAATTATATTTTTATCGAGATTTTCACGCAATAAAATTATGTTTGGTGCTTTATTATAATTTTATTTATTTATCCTAGTAAATTTTTTACAGCTTAGAATATTTTTACTCTTTACTTTTTTCTCTTAAAATTCTGAAAATCTCTTGAAGTTATTATTAATATTATTTTTTCTAAATTTTATTGATTATTTTTTAACTATTTCAACTTTCTTCTTGTGAATTTCTTTTGTAGAAATTATGATTTGTGGCTGTAAATTCTGAAAATATCTTGAAGTTATCATTATTATTATTTTTTCTACATTTTATTGATTATTTTTTAACTATTTCAACTTTCTTCTGAATTTCTTTTGTAGAAATTAGGATTTTATATATTTTTTATATTTTTAAATATATTTTTTCATATTATATAAATACAATTATTATATAATTATATTATATTTAATTTCATTATTTAATAAAATTTTAATAATATATATATTTTATATTATATAACTATATTATTATATTTAATATAATTATTATATAATAAATAAATACATATTATATAAAATATAATTATTGTATAAAATAAAGAAATTGCTTTAGAATGCACGTTTTTTTCACTACTAAAGCGCAAGAGTTATTCTCTGAAACGTGGAGCAAACTTGTAAAGGAGATGAAATATTTTTTTTCCTCATTTTATTCTCATAAACAATCCCTCCGGACACACATTATTATTAGAAGATCATTTAAAAGTCACTTTTGCATAATAGTCGTTTTACTTGTTGTTTCCTCCTCTTGGCAGGCACAATGGGGAAGGTGGGCGCCCTCCAAGCCGGGAGGACCCCAGTGGGCTTGGCTGTCCAGATCTCCGGCAATCAAAAAAACAAGCTCAACGACCCGGGAGGAGGCTCGTTCAGGTAAAAGTCCTCCTCCTCCTATTTTGACTTGTTACTCCTAGAAGTCGCCACATGAGGGCAGCATTTCCCTAAGATGCGCCTCATGAGGAAGCGTGACCACAGGCGACACTGAGAGCAAAGACTGTGGGAGTGTTTGCGGCACCTGGCTGCTTTATCTGATTTCTTCTTCCTGGACGCCGTCCCGAATGAGCTCACTTTTAATTTAGGAATAACGTAATAGCGGCCAGATGGCGGGAATTTGTAGTAGCTGCAGCAGAGAAATGTAGGAACATTTTGCCGGCAGCTTCTCTCTGCTTCTGCTGGGCTTCACAACATGAAAGGTCCATCGCCCACATGCTGCCCTTTGTGCGCCATCTTGCTGTTATGTGTGTGTGTGTGTGTGTGTGTGTGTGTGTGTGCATATATGCTTGTGTATGCCTGAGATTTTATATAGTCTCTCCAGAGAGTGGTTGTGCGTGGTTACATGCACATGTATACGAATGTGGGCATGTGTGCCAACGGGTGGATTCAGGATGTGGCCCCGCACGACTGAGAGGAGTCTGGGTCACATGGTAATGGCTCCTGCGTCCCGAGGGCAAAGGCAGCGCCCGGAGCCCTAATTGATAAACCAATAAATCTTTAGCTGCGTTAGTAATTAAGCTGTCAGGCTCGCTTGTTACATGACAACCATGTCGCCCCCTGCGGTGGTCAATGTGGACCTCCGCGCACACACACACACACACACACACATGCTCACCCGCCTGGCGACAACCACAGAGCCAACGTGTTATACCGTTTTTAATGAACGTACCCCTCGTAGGAAGCTTTTTTATGTCAATTAGCTCCTCCCAAGGAGTTTACTTCCTGGTTTAAAAGGTCCCGTGTCATTCAAAAGTCACTTTTTCGTCACGTTCGAGATGCGACAACTTTTGGAAAAAATGGCTGGAATTGAATAAGTCAAGAATCCCGGGAAGCAATTGAAGCAACATGGAGTGCACTGCTTAGCTGCAGCCAGCAGAGGCGCTGTTGGTTCAGTCCTAACTAAAGTTAGATACCCAAACGGCAACAAAAAGACATCCGTGTACACCCCCCCCCCCTTATGGGGACACCGAATAGCATCATTAGCCACGTTTACATGGACCCAAATATTCCAATTCCATTCGGTTTATTTGCTCAAACGGAAAGAATCTGCAACTTTGGATGCAAAATCTAATTTACAGTAAGTACACTTGATTAACTATTGGAACAAATCAATACTTCCTTGTCATATTTTCATTAATTATTTCCTTTCAGATGGGAAAATACCTCTCTGAATGTTCTGAACCCCTGTTTCCATGTCACCCGAAGTCATGCCGATCACAATAGCCACGTTTACATGGACCCAAATATTCCAATTCCATTCGGGTTATGAATGTAACCTTTGTATACACCTCATTCCCAAAGAAAAGTGCCAATCCCAATGAATATTATAATGGGATTCCCAAGGGTGGAATATTCCTTTCCCCAATCCGATTGAGGTATCTTGTACCCGCTCAAAACGGAAAGTTGTCACGGTGCGTTCTTCTTCCTGGTGTTTTTCTTCTTCTGTTGTTTATTGGCGGTTGGCAAGCAGCTTTGGTGTGCATTAGCGCCATCTGTGGAACAGAATCTAAACCCTTCTATACGCCATTCACAAGTCCACTTTTATTCAAAAAGAAAATACATATCTATATAAAACATGTCCCGGGTTTAATTATAAAATATTAGCAAGATTGAACTTTATCTTTTCCTGTTCCCGGGTGCGTTCTTTCAGGGAATGCTGAGATATGACGTAACACGCAGTTCCAGACGTTCTTCCATTTAAAAAAAAATGGAGGTGAGCAATCGGCACTGGACTGCTAAGGAAAGTTTGTTTTTGATTCAAACTAAATTTCAAGACTGGACGAACAAAAAAGTCGCAATACGGAGTTATTCCAACAAGTAAAGAAAAACTCTGAAGTCAGTATCACGTGATGTTGATGTTTATCATCGTTCTATCCCAAATTTGACTGGTAAGTGAGGCTAGTAGGCCAGAGAAAGGTCAGCCATGTACTGGTGGTGGTCACATGTGTGTGTGTGTGTGTGTGTGTCTCACAGCAGTCCAGCTGTACACACACACACACTACAAGGTGTGTATTTCCAGTGACTATCCATCTTCACGCTACAGAGTGAAAGCAGCTGTCCCGTTTCCCCGCCGTACACGAACACATCATCTCTCTATAAACACTCTTCCGAGGTAATCACAGGACAGCCAATCACGGGCCTTCAACCCGCCGCCCAACTCTGAGCTCAGCTTCGGCCCCTGAAATCCAATCTTGTCTACAAAGTAGACACACACACACGCCGTAAAATACTAGCTTGTTTCTGTGTAAAATGATGAAATGTCCCTTTTAAATAGGAGAAATAACTTTTCATTGTTTTTGACTTCCTGTTTTAGCCTGCAAAACACTGAAGGCTATAAACACCGAATGCTATACTTACTATTTTCATGCCTCTATTGATCAGCCCATCGTGAAAGCTTATGTTATATGTTATATGTTTTATGTTATGTTATGTTTTATGTTATGTTATGTTATGTTTTATGTTGTTTTATGTTATGTCTTATGTTTTATGTTATGTCTTATTTTATGTTATCTTATGTTTTATGTTTTGTTTTATGTTATGTTTTATGTTATGTTTTATGTTATGTTATGTTTTATGTTGTTTTATGTTATGTCTTATGTTTTATGTTATGTTATGTCTTATTTTATGTTATGTCTTATGTTATGTTATGTTTTATGTTATGCGTTATTTTATGCGTTATGTTATGCTACGCTACGTTTTGTTATGTTCTGTTTTATGTTATGTTCTGTTTTATATTTTATGTTATGTTATGTCTTATGTTATGTTATGTTTTATGTTATGCGTTATGTTATGCGTTATGTTATGCGTTATGTTATGCTACGCTACGTTTTATGTTATGTTCTGTTTTATGTTATGTTCTGTTTTATATTTTATGTTATGTTATGTTGCGTCATGTTATGTTACGCTACGCTACACTATGTTTTATGTTATGTTTTATGTTGTTTTATGTTATGTTTTGTTATATTTTATGTTATGTTTTATGTTATGTTATGTTGCGTCATGTTATGTTACACTACGTTTTATGTTATGTTACGCTATGCTATGTTTTATGTTATGTTATGTTATGCTACGTGTTATGTTATGTTATGTTTTATGTTATGTTACGTTGCGTCATGTTATGTTACGCTACGCTATGTTTTATGTTATGTTACGTTCTGCTACATTTTATGTTATGTTATGTTTAATGTTGTACGTTATGTTTTTATGTTATGTTTTACCCTATGTGTTACATAATGTAACACATATGTTATATGTTATGTTATTCATTCATTTTCAAGGCACCCAAAGCGTTCACAATGAAGCGACTGCTAATTTGCACCTACGGCCTCTCCGACCGCCACCAAAACATTCAGTCACATTCCTACACAAGCGTAGTTTTATTGTTGACAACATGACAATGATTGGGACCTACATCGGTTTCAGCCACCGGGATCCTTACGTGATCTCTAGGACATTTTACCCACCCATGAGGTGTAAAATGTAAAAGGTGTTTCTTCATGCAGCCTTCAACCCCCCATCCCTTCCAAATGGTGGCGCATACCCACCCCATCAGCACCTATGGCGTGCCCTCGCTTGAAACACACAAGCCTGATATGGAAAGGACGTTTATGTATGCATGTGGCTGGCGGCTGCGTGTCCCCAAGCCAAGCCGAGCCAATAACTGAGAGGCTCCCGCGGTAAAGCTAATTACATCTCGGCTTTATTAGCACCCAGCTAGTCGTGGGGAATATTTAGCATTTCATATCTCGTTCTCTCCTTTTAACGTCAGACCTGTCTCGGCCACGTTCTCATTTGATTTGAGCCCCAGCAATCCCAAAACACCCCAAGAAATTAAACCAGACCCTCAAAGAGAGTTCATTAGTCCGTCATATAAGATTAGCTTAGGATCTATGAAGGAATATACGCTTGAAAACAGCAATCAGGCACATTTACAGTCTACCACTTTGAACATCGGGAATGTAGAGAGCAAAATGCCGTACATGGGAATGTTGTCCTATTGTCTTTGGAACCTTTCAGTTCATTAAAAACTAATTCAAAAAAAGACAAATTTTAAATACCAAATTTCATATATTTCACATATTTTTTGTACAACAATAGGCCATACATTTGTCCATATAAGTCGCAATCGTCAATATTTACACAATCCGACCTACGTTCGGAGTTCCGAGCATCCCGCATTAGCCAATCCAAGCAAAGCTCGAGTAATTCTACACTTGATCAAACTTACTTCATATTTGTCAGATCAAAATAGTCAATCACTCCATAAGACTTCAAAGTGTGATATTAGCGTCCACTTCACTACTTCCTGTATCTGCACTCGAAGCATCATGGGAACTGTAGTTCTTTTAGCCATATATTAGCCACATCATTGTTTCAGTCGCAGCGTTCACAGTGTCTGGAAAAAAAGTAGCCTCTTCAAGTCCAGAATTTCTTATTATTTATAATAATAAATAATAATAAGATTATTGTTATTATATAAATGAATGCATGAATGAATAAATAATAAAAATAATATATTATATTATTATTTATATTATTAATAATATTATTACAATTAATTTATTATTATTATTATATAGTATTTATAATTATATATTATTTATTATTATTATATATTTATTAGTATTATTATCATTAATTAATTGATTAATGTATTATTATATTATTATTCATAATAATATTATTGTTATATTTATTGTATTATTATTGAATAAATAAATGAATAAATAAATAGTACTATTATTATAATTTATTAATTAATTTATTATTTATTTATTATTACTATATCATATATCATTATTATAAAGTTATTTATTTATTATTATATTAATAATAATAATAATGATGATAATAATATTATTGTTATTATTATGTATTGTATTATTATTATTATTATTATTATTATTGTTATTATATTTATTATTATATATTATATTATCATTAATTTATTATTATATTATTATTATTAGTAATAATATTATTGTTATTATTTATTGTATTATTATTATTAAATAAATAAATAAATGAATAAATAAATCGTAATATTATAATTAATTAATTAATTAATTATTATTATATTATATATCATTATTATTAACTTATTTATTATTATTATTATATTATTATTAACAACAACAATAATAATAATGATATTGTTATTATTATTTATTGTATTATTATTAATAATAATAATAATAATAATAATAATAATAATAATTATGATGATATTGTTATTATTATTTATTGTATTATTATTATTATTAATAATAATAATAATGATATTGTTATTATTATTAATAATAATAATACAAATAAAAATCTGTTTCAGGTTTAGATTTCTACTAATATAATCATGAAAAGGTGGTTAGCGTCGCAGATGTTTGTATTTATTTCTTAAACGTCAACACTAGCATGTGGAAGGAAGTCCCCCAATGAACCGCAGCTCCCCCCAGTGCCGGCGACACTCGTGCAAGGCGTGCCACCACCGTGCGTGACTGCAGGCAAAACACAATTATCTTGCTACCGACTTGTAGACCATGGCTGTTAAATGATATTAAATGTGTACTTTTACACAAGCTGTACACTGACTACTTTAACGTATATGAAACTTTACTGTCTACAGCGTCGTCCCTCGCGAAGATGCGTTTAGAAAAATAGAAAAAACGCTTGCTGTGTTGTGAAGTCTGCAAGCCGTAATATTGAAATACGTACTTTTTTAGTGTTTATTGAACTCCTTCCCAAACCAAGCAGCTTTCCACCATTTTGGATTAGTTTTCCACAGTCTTGCTTCATGTTTTCCCTTTCGTATGTGACTGTGAGCGTTAAAGGCGAGGATGCAGCGGCGTTCCTGTTTTGTCTTTTTGAGTGAACGCGGCCTCGGGCGTGTTTCATTTTAGGACAGGTCAAGTTATCCATGAGGACGTGGCGAGGGTAGTTGCACCGCCCGAGGCGCAGCAGCGGGTAAACTACCTCCTACGTATCCGTGCTTGTTGTTGTTGTGTGCGCCCCCCCCCCTGGGAAGGCATAATTAGAACGAGCGCTGGAGGAGAGGCCGAGAAGGTGGAAGGTGTGCGAGCTTCAGAGAGACGCTCTAATCGTCTTTGTCAACCTCCCGCCACCATGTCAAGTTTCATATCGGAGCAGGAAGGTTCTCGGCGGGGGGGCGGCGGTGTTGGCCGGCGGTGTCCGCCGCCGCCGCCGCACGTGCATACGCGAAAGGAAAAGGCTCACGGTGCCGACGCCGACGGCTTAAGTGGCCGTGGAGGTGAAGCGGCGAGTGGCGAGGAGGCGCTCGGTGGGAGTTCTGCAGTTGTTAGTTTGGCTCTCATCAACGTCGACTCGGGAATTCTCCCGCCCGCTCCGGGCCGGTCCTGCAACCGCAGTGCATCGTTGCTCGGATGATTCAGGCCGGAACCTAACTTCCTGTCATGGCAGAAGGATGCGCTCCTTCACGTCTGGTTTTATACAGACTATTGAGCATTTGGTCGACTGGTTACCACGCAGACCTCACAGCTAGGAGACCCGAGTTCAATTCCACCCTCGGCCATCTCTGTGTGTTTGCATGTTCTCCCCGTGCATGCGTGGGTTTTCTCCGGGTACTCCGGTTTCCTCCCACATTCCAAAAACATGCTAGGTTAATTAGCGACTCCAAATTGTCCATAGGTATGAATGTGAGTGTGAATGGTTGTTTGTCTATATGTGCCCTGTGATTGGTTGGCCACCAGTCCAGGGTGGACCCCGCCTCTCGCCCAAGGAAGAGGTGGTAGAAAATGAATATTATTATTTATTTATTATAGTATATTATTATTTATATATATATTAGTATATATATATATTATTAGTATATAGTATATATATATTATTTATTATTTATATAATTAATTTATTATATTATATAACGTTATTATTATTATTATTATTATTATTATTATTTATGTAGTAATTTATTTATTATATATAACAATATTATTATTATTTTTGTATTAAGTTATTTGTTTATTGTTATTATATTATTATAATCATAATTCTAATAATTACTATTATTATTATTAATAATTATAATGATGATGATTATTATTTAATTATTGATTTATTATTAATATATTATATAAAACAATATTATTATTATTATTATTATTATTATTATTATTATTATTATTATTATTATTATTATTTATTCATTTATTTATGTATTGTTGTTATATTATTATAAGAATTTATAATAATAATTATAGTCATCAATGTAATAATAATAATAACAATAAATTATTATTAATAATAACAATCGTGATATTATTAATAATAATCATAATAATAATATTAATAATTATAATTATAATAACAACAACTAATACAACATGTTTCAGGGTTAGAATGGTTGTTTGTCTATATGTGCCCTGTGATTGGCTGGCCAGCCAATCAATCACCAATTCGGGCAAGAGGCGGGGCCAATCGCTGGGCACATATATACAAACACTCACATTCACACTAATAATAATAATAATAATAATAATAATAATAATAATAATAATAATAATAATAATAGCACCAGGTCAACCATGGAATAGCATGTTTTTTATTAACCAACCAAAGCAGCTGGATGAAGTAACCGGAAACACGGAGCAACCTCGGATAAGCGGAAGATGGATGAATGGATATATTTGAAAAACTAACCGTGAATTTTGAAAGCAGAAAGTGTCAAGCTTTGACTTGTTTATCGTTTATTTTTCCGCTGCAGGGACGACGACGACATCAACGACGTGGCCTCCATGGCCGGCGTCAATTTGAACGAGGAGAGCGCCAGAATCCTCGCCACCAACTCGGAACTGGTCGGAACGCAGATCCGCTCGTGTAAAG
The DNA here is from genome assembly GCF_037039965.1 of Doryrhamphus excisus. Classification (NCBI taxonomy): domain Eukaryota; kingdom Metazoa; phylum Chordata; class Actinopteri; order Syngnathiformes; family Syngnathidae; genus Doryrhamphus; species Doryrhamphus excisus. The sequence continues at coordinate 19,695,378 of NC_136369.1, forward strand.
ACGAAGCCTTCCTCCATCCGGGCCTCCTCCATCGACGGATCCTGGAAACAGGTGAGATCCCAAAGTGCTTTCGTATAACTTCGGAATCTTTGAACCCCCGGAACGTTGGCCTGGAATGTCCTTTTGGTGATGTTGTGAAACTTCTGCTACAGAAGAAGTGGAAAATGAAATGCGGGGTCGTGATGAAATCGGCGTGTTGTCTTCTGTGAGGAACACGTTGTATCTTTATTTAAAGTGTCATCACTGTGAGGACGCTTGATATTCTCGCCGCACGCCGTTTTTATTTTTTTCATCTTGTTTGCCCTCGGTTTAAATTTGATACACTTAACAATTCTTTCACCTCCCTTTAATGAATTCTTCAGCGGCTGTCTGACTTCACTGGACCTCGGGCGCAAACATAAATACTTTATGGCTGTGTCTTTTTAAGGCAGCCTGTCAGATTGTCCCGTGGACCAAAACTGCCGAGTTGAGAGGAATCCGGCTTGGTGCCGAGTCCTTGGCGTGGATGTCGACAGCGCCGTGCGTCTTATAATCGATACGGGGCAAGACATCTTGATTTGTCCGCGTCGTCTAATAACCGTCTTCATTAAGTTTTTTTTTTTTTTTTTTTTTTTTTTTTGCTGCCGGCTCTACGTTTTATTGCCACTTAAGGCTCTCCCCGTAGATTTGATCGCCGTGACAACGTGCAATCATAAAACCGTGCCGAGCATGTTAGTCCATCAAAAAAAACAAAACACCACACCTAATTTCACATGGCAGAGTTGAGACCTGTAATATTTGTTATCACTGTCATTTTTTCATATCAATTGAGGGAGCAAAAGCAGTATCGGCCACAAATATTACCATTGGCTTAGGGTGATGGAAAAAAATCGGTATCGGCATCGGCCAGAAAAGAAACCATATCGGTCGATCCCTACTCTTTAGTAGGGGTGTAAAAAAATATCGTTTTGTCGATATATCACGATACTTTGTTCCACGATACTGTATCGATATTAAAAAGTATGATATAGTTATTTTTAGGCATTTATATTTATGAATATATTTGATATTTGATATCGGCCCAAGCAAAATCGGCCATCGGCTAAGGGTGATGGAAAAAAATCATATCGGTCGATCCCTACTATCCGGTAGGGGTGTAAGAAAATATCGTTTCAGCGATATATCATGATACTTTGTTCCACGATACTGTATCGATATCGATACTGATGGAAAAAAAATCGGTATCAGCCAGGAAAAAAACATATTGGTCGATCCCTAGTAACCAGTAGAGGTGTAAGAAATTATCGTTTCGGCGATATATCGCGATACTTTGTTCCACGATACTGTATCAGTATTAAAATGTATGATATTATTTTTAGGCATTTATATTTATGAATATATTTTATAGAGTTGAGACCTGTAATATTTGTTATCACTGTCATTTTTTCATATCAATTGAGGGAGCAAAAGCAGTATCGGCCACAAATATCGCCCAGAAAAATCGGCCATTGGCTAAGGGTGTTGGAAAAAAATCAGTATCGGCATCGGCCGGAAAAGAAACCATATCGGTCGATCCCTACTCTTTAGTAGGGGTGTAAAAAAATATCGTTTTGGCGATATATTGCGATACTTCGTTCCACGATACTGTATCGATATTAAAAAGTATGATATGGTTATTTTTAGGCATTCATATTTATGAATATATTTGATATCGGCCCAAGCAAAATCGGCCATCGGCTAAGGGTGATGAAAAAAAATCGGTATCGGCATCGGCCAAAAAAAACCATATCGGTCGATCCCTACTCTCCAGTAGGGGTGTAAGAAAATATAATTTCGGCGATATATGGCGATACTTTGTTCCATGATACTGTATCGATATTAAAAAGTATGATATAGTTATTTTTTGGCTTTTATCATAGACTGTTGATGGCGATACGATATCGCTGTACTTTTATTGCCACTTAAGGCTCTCCCTGTAGACTTTATCATTGTCATTTTTTCATATCAATTGAGGGAGCAAAAGCAGTATCGGCCACAAATATCGGGCCAAGCAAAATCGGCTAAGGGTGATGGAAAAAAATCGGTATCTTCATCGCCCGGAAAAAAAACATATCGGTCGATCCCTACTCTCCAGTAAGATTGTAAGAAAATATCGTTTTGGTCTTATATCGCGATACTTTGTTCCACGATACTGTATCGATATCGATACTGATGGAAAAAAATCGGTATTGGCTGGAAAAAAAAACATATCGGTCGATCCCTACACTGCAGTAGGGGTGTAAGAAAATATCGTTTTGGTGATATATGGCGATACTTCGTTCCACGATACTGTATCGATATCGATACTGATGTAAAAAAAATCGGTATCGGCTGGAAAAAAAAAACATATCGGTTGATCCCGACTCTCCAGTAGGGGTGTAAGAAAATATTGTTTCGGCGATATTTCGCGATACTTCGTTCCGCGATACTGTATCGATATTAAAAAGTATGATATGGTTATTTTTATGGTTATTTCTGTTCTAATGGAATAAAAATGTGTTTATTAAGAGTATTGTGATATATCGTATCGTGATACATATCATATTGCCAGATTGTTGCCAATACACACCCCTACTTTCCAGTGCCCCCATCTTGCCGTATCGTGATTAAAGTATCTTTAGAAGAGCACAGACGCCCTTCCAGCCACGTTTTGACTCTCGGCGTGGTCGTTATCGCGTCTCCTCGGGGCGCTCGGCGCTTCTTTTTAAAAATATACATTCTCCCTCAAGGGCCGGCGCAGCATGACGCAGTGGGGCAGGAGGCAAGGCCGCCCCCTGCTGGGACGGTGGCACTTTGTTGCAGCTTTGTTGTGTCGGTGATTGGCCTCGCCGCGCTCCCAGCTGACAGCAGTCCGAGGGAGGCTCCCCGGGCCTGCCAGGTCCGCTCAATCAGGGAGTCCTCTTGGGGTTTTTTTTTTTCACACATAAAATAGACTTTTACTTTTTTTCGGGTTTGAGTGTCGCACAGCCCGCCTCGACTTCACTTGGTTTCTGATCGGGAACAGGAGGTGTTGTTGTCTGGTCGCAGGGTTTTTGTTGTTTTTCTACATCAGACTTTGACCTCAAATAACACCCCACACAACTGATTCTCTTTTGGGCATTGGTAGGGGGTCTTTGGGCCCCATTTGGGCCATGGGTGGCCCTGATTGTTGGTGGCAGATTCCGTATATAGGATGACCCTGAATATAAGACGACCACTTTTTTTTTTAACATTAACATATATATATATATATATATATATATATATTTATATATATATATATATGTACGTATTTATATATGTATGTGTATATATATATATATATATATGTACGTATTTATATATGTATGTGTATATATATATGAATTTCTTGTTCTATGGTTTGCATCACATTTTTCTTTTGTCCTCACTGGTACCCCCGTGTGGTGGCGTCAGATTTCCTGTCATTTGAACGTGTGGTAATTTGGGCGTTATCCTTCTCCAGTCAGAGAGACCCTTTAACTCAGTCACTTACGCTTTCTTTGAAATATGAATTTCCCCCCTGAAAGATCTTGTTTTCATGAAGCAAGGAGCCTATTAGTGTTTGTCTTTGACCTTGCGACATCGCCACGCGTGTCGCCGCGTTCGTAATGAGGACCAAACGGGCTGCCTCCATCCATTTTCAAAGCCCCGGCGAGTGAGTGGTGGGGTGTACGTATTGTTGGGATGATTTAAATAATTGCTGTGGTTTACTTAAAAGGCTGCCATAGAGGGAATTATGTTAATTGACTCATTTAACAAGTTCTTTTTTTGTTATGACTTCAGATGAGTTTGGCTAAGAGGAAACTAAATTATGCGTAGAGATGGTCAGTGTCGTTTACGCTCGGGCACCGCTTTCATTCTGGGAGTTAATTGCGCATTAGTTGTAGAACAGCTTTATTGTTCTTTGTCTTTTAATGTGTTACGTTACGTTGCGTGGTCAGGAATGGTGGAGTTTGCATGTTCTCTCCATGCGCTCCAGCTTCTTCCCACATTCCAAAAATATTCATGCTAGGTTAACGGGACACTAAAATGTCCATAGGCATTTGTATTAGTACTTGTTTGTATTATTATTGCATGTGTAAGGCATTTTTACATATTTGTTTGCCTAAATTAAGTAAATAAGTATCTAAATTAATTAAAATACTAATATAACTTTAAATAATAATTATTATTATTATTCACAATTATTTAAATTATTTGCAATTTACTGTTTACGCTGTATATTGTTGTTCATATTTGATGTCATCTATTTATTCTCCACATTATTATTATTATTATATATTATTTTCTATCTATCCATCTATCCATCTATCCATCCATCCATCCATCCATCCATCCATCCACCCACCCCACCCCACCCCACCCCACCCCACCCCATCCAATCCATAAGGCACCCTGAAGACATATTCAAATGTTCAGTGAGACACACAAGCACCAGACATGATTGCCAGAGCAACAGGCTTTTGTTGCAGGTTTGATCCCTAACATTTGATGATCCCTAACCATGCCAAGATAAAACTCAACTCTGGAACCCAGGCATCACTTCCTGTCCGCCTGCCACTCAGCACCGGAACACATTTTCAGCAACGTGCATAAGCACATGTCTTATTCATGTCTTAAATAACGTATTTCTTATTATATTATGTACTTATATTGGGTAATACAAGTGTAAAGAGAGACTATAGGGGTGTTATTTCATGTCTGAAGGGCTCTAATAATAGGTTTTCTATCCTCTAACGATGCAGGAACCCTACACTTCACTTATCACTGTCTGGTCTGGAACCAAATAACTGTGATAAAGGAGGGATGGCTGTATATTGTTATTATTTGGTTGTGCAATGGACCCGCTTTATGTCGACATCCCTCGGACTGGCTGATGACGTCGACATAATAGCCGTTTATTTCTAACCTTAGGGTTAGTTTTTTGCTAGCTTTCCTCCATTTCTGCATGTTTTTATTTGTATTCTTGCCAGCAAAGCCCGACCGTAAACCGAACCGACGTAAATGGATGACGTGATTGTGGTTTTATGTCTGTCTCGCTTTCACAGCAAAGAAGTTTGGAGTCATGGACGTCCCCATGGAGGTGGTGACCTTCATCTCGCACGCCGCCCAGTCGCGACTTCGCACGGTTGTTGAAAAAGTGTCGGCCATCGCTCAACACCGGTTGGACTCCTGCAAGGTTTGTAGCACCGTTTATTTTGCAACGCTAGCATCTTTCACGCAGTCATGACAGAAGACGTTGTTGTTGATGTTTACTTATGTATGTTTTTTTCTACCTAATTATGCATTTTGGCCTTGTGGGACTTATACTCCAGTGCGACTTATGTATGTTTTTTTCTACCTAATTATGCATTTTTGGCCTTGTGCGACTTATACTCCAGTGTGACTTATGTATGTTTTTTTCTACCTAATTAGCGGCTTATACTCCATTGCGACTTATGTATGTTTTTTTCTACCTAATTATGCATTTTTGGCCTTGTGCGACTTATACTCCACTGTGACTTATGTATGTTTTTTTCTACCTAATTATGCATTTTTGGCCTTGTGCGACTTATACTCCATTGCGACTTATGTATGTTTTTTTCTACCTAATTATGCATTTTTGGCCTTGTGCGACTTATACTCCATTGCGACTTATGTATGTTTTTTTCTACCTAATTATGCATTTTTGGCCTTGTGCGACTTATACTCCAGTGCGACTTATGTATGTTTTTTTCTACCTAATTATGCATTATTGGCCTTGTGCGACTTATACTCCAGTGCGACTTATGTATGTTTTTTTCTACCTAATTATGCATTTTTGGCCTTGTGCGACTTATACTCCAGTGCGACTTATGTATGTTTTTTTTCTACCTAATTATGTATTTTTGGCCTTGTGCAACTTATGTATGTTTTTTTCTACCTAATTATGTATTTTTGGCCTTGTGCGACTTATACTCCGAAGCGACTTATAGTCCAGAAAATACGGTACTCAGTCGCTCCCTATTTCAGACCCACAAACTAAACTATATTGTCAAACACGTATCTTACATACATTTGGCGTTCATGTTTCATATTTCAAAGCAGGTGACAATATTTCAACTAAGTTGAACTATTAGAGACTAATTAAAAGTTGAAAACGTACCCTTCTGGTTCAGGGTGCCGCGACTGCGTGTGTTGCAGGAACCTCCGGCAACACAAAGTTGCCCGGCGGATGCCTGTCTGCAAATCATGCGGCGGAAAAATACATCAGCGAACCCACGCGGGTATCGGCCGATACAGATTCAAGTAAAAAAACGCAAATATCGGCCGGCTGATGTATCGGTCGATCCTTACTCCGGAGTATAAGGGGCAGGACCAGCCAAACCATGAAAAAAGCTGTAACTAATAATAAATTAGTTAATATAAATTTTGTCCATTTGCTGTATATTCCTGATCAAAAATCAAAAGAGTTGCGTGTGTACCAGCAAAATAACAACAATAAAGGAGTTAAAATGGGAACGTCGCTAAAAAGTTAAGACATAAAAGAACGCCTCTGTGTTCTCCACATTATGGTTGTCTTTACCCGCAGTAGCCGTGGAATATAAGAATATACGTAGGTACATTTAATTGGCTGACAATAAAGCACAACAGTGCTGCTTTGTTTGGGAAAACTTTCATAACGTGTTTTTCCCGACACCGAGTAGGCGGATAGCATCTCTGCAGCCGGCCTTTCATTCCCGCTTCCTTTTTTTTTTTTTTTTGTGGTTTTGCAAACGAGGTGTGTGTGACAGCGACATGGCGCTCTGTGAAGCCACTTTGTTGACATCAGCGAAAAAAAATAAAAAAAGATGAAGAGGGCCTTAAAGAGCAACTGGGCCCCCCCTTCATACCCCCCCACGTCAAGAGTGCAGGCTCAGCGCTGCAACAAAGAGCAAGGAGGGCTGGATGAGAGCAAGGGAAGATGGGGAGGGAGTCGTTGGGAATCCTCTGATGTGTTCTCTCATCCACACACACACACACACACACACGCACGCACACGCACACGAAGGGATGGAAGCGAGAAGAGCCAAGCGGCGTCGGGGGAGTCGTGCGCACCTGCTTGCACCAACATGTGAAATAAGCAATTATCTTATTAACTTTTCATAACCTGCAAAAGTTGTTGTGTTATTTTTACTCGTATCTTTGGGTTTCCCCAAGAGCAGGCGTGTCTGTAAATAATGTTTTGTATAAAGTGTGCGCCCACACTGGTGGGTACCCAGTCGGGGGTGGTGGGAACTCTGTCCTTTCTTTTCCGAATGAAGGCAAAGATTCCGCCCTGGATGTTCCGCCTTCACAAGTTTTATTATGCTTGTGTTATAAGTTTGTATCTATATTGTAAGTCAAGCTCAGTCATCATTTAAAACGTTATGATTCAACAAAAAGACGACTACTAAATGTAATATTTGTAGGAAAAAGTACAAATCTTGCATCTTTCTACTATTGGTGGAAGGTCAGGTTCCCTTTGGTTTACAAAGTTAGCTTTCCCAACATGGCTGCATCCTGTTTTTATGCTTCTGGAGAGATTTAGGGAGAGTTAGCTTTTTTTTCCTCAACCAGAATCCTTCATTCATTCATTCATTCATTCATTCAAAGTCGAAATTACGAGATACCAACTACGCTTGTGCCGTCTTTTTCACAGAAATCATGAGATAAAAAGTCGAAATCACGAGATAAAAAGTCGAAATCACGAGATAAAAAGTCGAAATCACGAGATAAAAAGTCGAAATCAGGAGATAAAAAGTCGAAATCAGGAGATAAAAAGTCAAAATTAGGAGTTAAAAAGTCAAAATTACGAGATAGAAAGTTGAAATTACGAGATAAAAAATCTAAATCACGAGATAGAAAGTCAAAATCATGAGATAGAAAGTCGAAATCACGAGATAGAAAGTCGAAATCACGAGATAGTCAAAATCACAAGATAGAAAGTCAAAATCGCGAGATAAAAAGTCGAAATCACGAGATTAAAAAGTCGAAATCAGGAGATAAAAAGTCAAAATTAGGAGTTAAAAAGTCAAAATTACGAGATAGAAAGTTGAAATTACGAGATAAAAAAATCTAAATCACGAGATAGAAAGTCAAAATCATGAGATAGAAAGTCGAAATCACGAGATAGAAAGTCGAAATCACGAGATAGTCAAAATCACAAGATAGAAAGTCAAAATCGCGAGATAAAAAGTCGAAATCACGAGATTAAAAAGTCGAAATCAGGAGATAAAAAGTCAAAATTAGGAGTTAAAAAGTCAAAATTACGAGATAGAAAGTTGAAATTACGAGATAAAAAAATCTAAATCACGAGATAGAAAGTCAAAATCATGAGATAGAAAGTCGAAATCACGAGATAGAAAGTCGAAATCACGAGATAAAAAGTCCAAATCGCGAGATAGTCAAAATTACGACATAGAAAGTCGAAATTACGAGATAGAAAGTGGAAATCACAAGCTAGAAAGTCAAAATTCCGAGATAAAAAATCGAAATCATGAGATAGAAAGTCAAAATCACAAGATAGAAAGTCGAAATCACGAAATAAAAAGTCGAAATCACGAGATAGTCGAAATTACGAGAAAGTCAAAATCACGAGATAGAAAGTCGCAATCACGAGATAGTCAAAATTACGAGATAGAAAGTCAAAATTACGAGATAGAAAGTCAAAATTACGAGATAGAAAGTCAAAATTACGAGATAGAAAGTCAAAATTACGAGATAGAAAGTCAAAATTATGAGATAGAAAGTCAAAATTATGATATAAGAAAGTCGAAATCACAAGCTAGAAAGTCGAAATTATGAGATAAAAAATTGAAATCACGAGATAGTCGAAATTACGAGATAGAAAGTCGAAATTACGAGATAGAAAGTCGAAATCACGAGATAGAAAGTCGCAATCACGAGATCACGAATCACGTCTTTTTCCCAGTCGTCTTGGTGACTTGGCAAAATGTCCATCCAGTTGTGAACAGCCACATCATTTTTTATTATTTCCATGCCTCCAAATTCTTCCCCTTGGCTTTCTATCTCGTAATTTTGACCAAAAATGCATAAATAGGTAGAAAAAACATACATAAGTCGCACCGGAGTATAAGTGGCATTTTTGGCGGGTAACTTATTTGAACTACTTGACCAAAACAGACATGAGGTCCTCTTGGAAGGCAAGTTGTAACAATAAAAGAATAGAGAACAGGCTGAATAGGTGTAAGATATGCTAACACAATGCTTATTCAGCTACACAAAAAATAAACATGAACACAAAAGGTGTCCAGTCTTTATGGAACATAAACACTTTTTTCATTGATAAGTCGCTCTGGAGTATAAGTGGCAGGAACAGCCAACCTATGAAAAAAAGTGCGACTTTTAGTCCAGAAAATACGGTATTTTTTCTGGATTTCCTGATTGGGCGTCTAAACAGTAAAGTCATCTCCCAGGAATGTGTGTGTGCGTTTATTTGATGGGCCGGATTAGATTACACTTGGTTGCAGTCCAGAGGCCCGGTCCACCATGACCCAGAGCCCCCCTACTGTGTCACTGGACTGACAAATGAAATGGGAACTAACGGGGCTAAAATCGATGGGAATTACAGCCTGAGGACATGTGTGTGTATGTGTGTATGTGTG